>NW_010326598.1:0-28079 GCF_000700745.2 Antrostomus carolinensis | reverse complement strand
AAACAACATGTGATGAACTAACCCCAACCCCCATTCCCTGTCATCCTGTGTCACTGGCAGGGAGGAGGTTGATTTCGGGAGAGAAGTTAAGCCCAGGAGGAATGGAGGGGTGGGAGGAGATGTTTTAAGATTTGGTTTTACTTCTCATTATCCGCTTGTCTGATTGGTAATAAATTAAATTTGTTTTTTACCCCAAGTTGAGTCTGTTTTGCCTGTGCCAGTAATTGGTGAGTGATCTCTCTCCATCCTCATCTCCAACCACGAGCCTTTCATTATATTTTTCTCCCCCTGCCCAGTTGAGGAGGGGGAGTGATAGAGGGCTTTGGTGGGCATCTGGCATCCAGCCAGGGCCAACCCACCACATATACATCTAACTATCTAAAATATCTATTACTGAGTATAAATTATCTGCTTTTAGAAGAATATTTTTGTCATCTGATTTTTCCTGTGTGGAAAACCTCACCTGCTAAAAGATGCACAGTGTAAGGAAATAAGTACCAAACTAGAGCTAGCAAAGAGATTACATTAACCATGGTGCAGCACTAAAATATTGAATCTAAACATTAGGCACTTAATTTTGATCAATGCAGTTAATTAACAGATTTGTTGTGATTGAATAGGACAGAGCAAAAAGAATCTGGCTACTGGTTTTATTTTTCTGGCACTAAAGGACACCATCACACTACTGGCAGCAATAGCTGGTCTGCTTTTCCTGTTGGATCAATGTCTTTGACTCACACACCAAAACTCAAGCTCTTCCTTAAGTGCTGTGTTATTTTAACACGTACAAAAACAAGTGCAAGCCAACGACCTCGGCCATTTGTCACATGGAAAGAGAACAAGTGCAATTGTTCATGAGCAACAAGGAGGGTCTGTGCAATGTCACTGTGGCCGAGCCAAAGCACTTCAGCCAGCTCTGCTGCGGGGTACCGCAGCGCCCAGGCACTCAGTGTTATTGGGTCACTCTCACCCAGCAGAAAAACATGCCCCCAGTATGGGCTGTTCTTAGCCCCCAGCTCTCTCCCTGTGCCATGGTTTAACCTGGCAGGCCACTAAAAACCACACAGCTGCTTTCTCACTCTCCCCCCACCCAGGGAATAGGGAGAGAATCAGAGGGTTAAGGGTAAGAAGACTTGAAGGTTGAGATAAAAACATTAATAACTGAAATAAAATGATGTAATAATGATAACACTAACACTAACACTAACACTAAAAATAATAATAATAATAATAATAATAATAATAATAATAACAACAACAATGATAGAATATACAAACAAGTATATTCTTGTGAGAATATATTCAATGCAATTGCTCACCACGCACTGACCAAGACCCAGCTCATTCCCAGCTAGTGATCCTGGAGCAAGAGAGAGATCCCAAAACCACAATCCCAGAAGAGCAAAAGCCCCACTGTTCAGCTAACTCTCATTTATATACCAAACATGACTTTATATCATATGGAATAACCCACTGGCCAATTCTGAGTTCATAAATCTCGCTGTTCTCTTATCCAGTTTATGCAAGCCATTCTAGCTAATCCTACAATTGCCAAACAGAAGTTGAGAAGTCCTTGATTTCTTAGCAACAACTAAAAACATCAGTATATTATCAACATTATTTTCATACCAAATCCCATACTGAATCCAAAACACAGCTCTATTTTCACTACTAACAAAATTAGCTCTATCCCAGCCAAAACCAGGACACCCTGGCAATCCCAAGGACAGGCAGTGGGTGCTGGGAGATCGCACAATGACAACACCCCTGTCAGCCCCTCTCTGCTGGGCGGAGAGGCTGGAGGGAGCCGGTCCCACACCTGCTGCTCACAAACCCAACCCTTGGAGTCCAGATGGAGCTATCTCAAGTGAGGCAGAGTTAAAGCTTGAGTTGGGAGGGGGGCTGGAAAAGTCCAGACTTCCTCCCACTCCTCCTTGTCTCCATTATCTCAGGGTAAAATGTTAGTGGAGCCAGCTACAAAGGTAGCTGATGTTGACAGGGGTTTCCTTGGGGATGTACGCTGACTGCCTCCTCTGAGGTTGTATGAACACTTGTTAGTTCCTGGATTGAGAAATCTTATTAATGTCTTTTTTTTAAAAAAATAAGTGAAAGAAAAAAAAAGGCCTTACCTTTTTTTCTCTTTCCTTTGCCTGTCAATATATAGCACCACAGCACCTTCAAAAATGAATCTCCTTTCCTTCTCAAGAGTTGATTATGCAGAGAAAATACAATTTGTGAGAACTGAGCAGTTTGGATGGAACTGTTGTACAGAAATGCTTCATAAGCACATAAATACAAATGAGTGCTCATTTGCTGCTGGGAAAAAAATATGCAGGATGACTTCAGGCTAACGGAGACCAGCTCGAGCTGCCTGCTGGTTAGTGGTGTAGGTGAGTGCATCTTTCCCATGACCAGATTCAGCAGTTTTAAAACTTTTTTTTTTTATTTCCCCCAATACCTGTGATTCTACAAAAGGCTGTTTTTTTTAAAAGCATGTTTTTGAAATAAGAAGGAATTTCTACAATTTATTTTTTTGGGTTGGGGGGAAAAAGAAGAAGAGAAATAGCAGCAGCCATAGCAAAGAGGGCTATTACTTGGCTTCTGGTGTGCTCCAACTAATCTGTCTGGAAAAAGAAGTATGTAAGAAATGCCCTGCTGTGTCTGAGCAATGACTCATTTAACCCAGTAGTGCAACTGGAGCAGCAGCAAGAGGAGAGGCTGTTTAGGGAGGTCACAGGTACCTGGCTTCCCCCAGCCATCTGCTCCCTGCCCACTAACCCAGCATCCCCAGCTGCCCTACTCACAGCTGCCAGCGGGCACAGCCCTGCACGTTGCTGGCAGCAGTTACCAAAAAGATCATTACAAATGGCTTTATATTTGGGTGATGGAGCTTTTGGACAAAGAATACAGTCCAGCTGGTTCCGAATGGCAGCTCCATCAGTGCTATGAAGGGTGATGTTGCTTATCAAACTCTTTGAAGCCTGTAGCATGGCTGAAAGGAGGAGAAATACTGTGTGTTCCAATGCTAACTGCAAATTCACACTGTATTACTCCTTCACCTGTCTCCACATTGAAAGAACATCTACCCTTAAATAAAGTCACCTGTACAAAAGCCGTGTTCAAGGTTGACCACACAAAGAATTTAGAGTGATGGCACTTCAAACAAACCTCTAGTCAGACAGAAGCACAACTATATTTCAAAAGTGCTGCCTACATAAACATCTATTCGGGATCACTTTTTAAAACCATCTTGGGAAATAAGTCCCTTATTATTTATTTCAGTGCACAGCTCTAAACAGAATCATTTGCAGTCTATGATCTTTTAATTTTGAAGTCTGGCTGCTTTGGATTTTGAATTCTAATTAATATATCTACTGGAAGCCACAAACTTCTACCTCTCCTCCCCCAAGCCTCTTAAAACTGACTTCCCACAGTATTTTTTAGCTTCAGCAGATTAGTAAAAATCTTTCAAAAGGTGAAAACCATGAAACTATTTTTCGATAATTTCATCTTTCTTTAGGTGGATTAAAGAAGTCTTATCATTTAAAGCTGGCATTTGGCTTCACAGAGTACTTACTTTTACTGTTACATCAGGAAGAAAAAATATTTGAAAGAGGAATTACTGGAACTGTTCTGCTCAAGAAATTGTACCAAACTGGTGTTATTTAAAAATATAAGTTAGGCTACCCTTGGTTAATAAACTGAATCTTTAGCCATGTTTCTTCACTTATGGAATACAAGGATTCATGCTATATATCATACACTGTTATATACTTTACATAGATGTGCTATATATGGAGACGTTGTGTGTCCTTACTAGAAGTCAAGGAAGGCTGCTATATACTTGGGTGACCACAGAACCAACACACTGACTCATGTATTCAAAATACACAGGAAGGCACAATAAATGTTTAGATGCTGTCAAATAAGAGGCAAAAAAATTTCTCAGCCAAGTTCTCACTTTAGATATATATTAACGTATCTCATCAATTTTATGAATATAGCCACACAATTTAGACTTCAAAGGCTTCCTCTATCCAATAAGCTATTTCTGCTTAGTCTCTCAGCATTGCAATTTACTTTTGAAATGAGGATGAAGATGATGATGAAAATCCTGAAGTTGTTGTAACAGAGGTCCACATAGGAGTTGCTGCAGGACCAGTCTTGGTAGGCCTTTTATTACTGCTGAGGATTTTACTCAGAGCCATTTTGATCTTGAATCAATACAGTACCTTAGGAAATAAGGTTTGAACTGAACTTGCAATTATTTTGTTGTGAGGAAAACTATATGCTACAATGAGAGTGTGTTTTAAATCCTAGCCTAATACACAGACTACCTTTTAAAGAATTGGAAAAGGCACCATTAAGTTATACCTGCTTAGGTCATACAAAAGAAGCATTCCAAAGACTCCTAGTGGTTTCGCATCAGATTTATTAACCATTCTTCTTGCTAATCTAATTTCTTTGTGACACCAGTAATTTTAAAAAGAAAAGCTTGCAGCTAAACTACGCCCTGGTAAGCTGGTGTTTCTCTGCCATTCCTCCCAGTTGGTCTAGTGCCCCCATACAAGTTTAACAGCGACACTGCTGCCGTTCTCAAGTGAAACACCACTAGTTCATTTAATGCCTTCCTCCGATGGCATGATGATCTATTGATCTTACGGAAAATATGACATTATGGGGTTGTCCTGGTAACCCGGCAGGAGCTGCCCTGCTGCCACCTCAACACACAACAAGAAACCAATCAGAAATTTGGCATGTTGATTCCGACTTGTGGGAACACCATGGGATTGCATTACCAGAATTGAAGGACCTCAAGAAGCCCACCTAGTTGCAGTGGTGGAGGAGCGAAGCCCTTTTGCCCACAGCCTTGTCACTCCTCCTTATTCCTAAGCACCCAGCAAAGCTTTCTTTCCTTGTGGTGGGGTACTCCCAAACACACACTTGCACCGATGCTTTGGTGTGACCCTGTTCTGCAGACCTCTTTCTTTCCTCGTAAGTGGAACACCTGTAGAGGGCTTCATAAAATCTCCTTGAGCCACATAATCTTCCAAAGATTTTGAGATTTTTTAGCTTTCTATCAAATTTGCATAAAATTAGCAGATTCCTGAGTTACTGGGGTAGAGTCAGAGAACAGGACAAAGGCACATAGAATCCTCCCCTTGTTAGGTATTAGGTAATTATTAAGAATCATGCACATTTTCATGAGTGCAAAATATTAGCTTCCCCAAAATAACATATTTTGAACATTTTCTTTAGTATGTAGGTAGGTCCTCTTTAACCTCATGATCAGCTGCACTTAATTAAAAGGCAGCATGTTGCCTGACCTGATCTCCCCTCAAGCTCTTTCATTAGACAAAGACTATATATGAAGGAGCATTGCCTTTTTTGTCCCTCTTTTTAGTATAAAATGAGTTGAAGCTTACCCACGTAACTTCAAAAGACGAGAAATGCCAAACCAGCGTGCCTGTTCATTTTCTGCTAGCATAGGGGCACACAGATATGCTATTACAAATGAAGTGTTAAGAATTTTTTCCTTTTCTTTCAGGTATACCAGTAGCACATCTGGTGTGCGTTTAATGACAGCTTTAAATTTCACAGTTAGAAAGTTTTTGTTTCCATTTGTGCACAAACAAAACTTTCTTAAATTTGTAAGCGATCACTTTCACTGCAAATTTATGACCTGTACATAGCAGTCGGATGTTTTTCCCCCTGAAATACGTGACCTGTAGCATTGATACCCATATGTAGCATCAATACCCATATGTAGCATCAAGGACATTTGCCACTTGCTTATCTCAGGTGCAGCCAGCACATAACAATATACCTGCATCTACCTAGAGACTGTATTTGCCTTACACACACAGGCATCTTTTACTGCTCAAGTCATTATATTTGGCCATGTGTAGTCATGCACAGAGGCTCTGCAAGCGAGATACAAACAAATACAAAGCAAGTATTCATTGTTTCTCACACACAATCACACACAAGATCAGCAGGGCTCCCTGAGCTCCTTGGCTAAGCACCAGCATGCTGACACCCTGGTAAGAAGTTTGAGGAGCCGCTGCCCAGCAGGCAGGCAACGGTCAGGGAGGGGTGGTGGGGATGGGGAGCTGGGGGTGAGGACAGAGCCGCAGACCTTGAGGACCACAGAACTGCAGTGACTCACCAAATCTACCGATGCTGTCAAAGCTGAGGACCTGACTGACTGCCAGCTGTGGGCTTGACAGCCTTCATTTCTTCCCAGTTTCCTACCTTTTCATGTTCATGATTGACTCTTGAATCCTTCAGCCACCAGCAAATTGCTCTGTCAACAATCCTACTTCAGCCTATAATTTTACCTCTCCTCTTCCTCATGGCACTGTCTCATGTGACAGCACCATTCCTGAAACCCAAGCAGGGGTTAGGCAGCTGTGCCCAGGACCTGGGGAAGGCCAGCAGCCAAACAGCAAGGGGGTGAACAGGGAAGGTACTGGCAGGTTACCAAGAGGGCAAGCTGAGTGTCAGAGGGGCAGAGAGGAAATTTGCAGGTATTCCAAGTACTGAGAAGTTGTTAACTCTGATTTTGTTGTTGTTGTTTAAGCTAATAGAAGAACGATGTCATTTTTCAGGCTTTTCATGGCAACTCAGGAGTGCAGACTACAATCAGCAGAGGATGCGAGTGCACGTGAGGACCGGGAGGTGTCTGACAGCTACCTCAGAGAGGGCCTACGGAAAAGAATTAACTACATAATGACACCTTCAACTGGCAAATTAATTTGTTCTCAGTAATTGAGGAAAATAGCCCTTTAAACACACATTCAAGAAGATGGTAGATAACAAGTGACTGAAAGACATTTCCTGCAGGTTTCAGGACTCTAAGGCAATGGGAACTGTATGGGATACACATTAAATGGAGGCAAAAAGCCCAATAAAGCTCTGCCTTTCATTTCCCAGTGAGATCCACAATCGACTTGTATAATTATTACACTACCAAACACAACAGTAATTTAGTAGCATCTTTGTTTTTTTCCATCCTACTGCAGAATTTAATCTACCTTGAAAACTACAGCCACTGGTATTCCTACTTCCCTTCACTCCAACACACCATCTTAATTTAACATCCTTGTGAAATAGTTTTGTAAAAACTTGGAAGGCAAGAGATGCTAACACATTTAATCATTGCAAAACAAAGTGAACAGAGGGCTGCTTCACACGACACAATACAAAAAGGACTCTTTAAAAAAACAAATAGATGTACTTGCAGACTTTATGAAATTAAACCCTTTCTTTCTTTAGCCAGAAGCATCGTGATTTTGAGATGTTTTGAACCACAGCTATTGTCTGAAAGCTTTCTTAACACACAACCCAATTGACTTTAATAGCTTCAATGCTATTCCTACAGACACAGTTTCCTTAATGTTGTTTCAGTTATACATCACTAATGTTACATCCTGTAAAAACCAGAAATACCATTTTACTCATTCTTAAAACAAAAAATCCTGGGGAAAAATTAATAAAGTAATCAATCTGCTAATCTGAAAAAGAAATTAACAGATTGCTTTATTACATTTCCCTCAAAATTACATCTATGTATTTAATATGGATAAGTCAATCTAAATCTTATAATTGCAAAACAAATTTAACTGCCTGTGCAATCTATTACATATTTTCCACACGTAATTATAATTTCCAATTTTGACATAAACAGTTGCCTTATCTAGAAAATATTATGCGGCAGAAATATTTCTAATAAAAACAAACAAACAAAATAAATTCTTTTTTCTAGGGTTTGATTAATGAAAAAGCAGCAACAAGCCCCAGGCCCCCTACCTACTTTCTGGAAATGGCTTGTTGGCATGGAAACCAGCACATGCGTTATCATTTGGGGATGCTAACAGAATAACCCTGCCCAACATGAGATCCCAAATTAGGAAAAAGGGAGAGCAACATTTTTATAATGCAGTTACTAAGTTGTTCCTAAAAAATGAAGAATCTGCATGAAAATAGTAGTGTAAGGTCTTACATGGATCTAACTTTGTGGTATGCTCTTTTGTACTCATATGGATCTCATTTTGATCAAGCAAGACTCCTCCTTGTGAACTTAATTACTGGCTAATCCAGCCTTAGATGGAGCTGTGTTCCCAGGGTTGGGGTCTCTAAGCACTGCAATACACATAAAGTAATAAAAGATTTCAGCATTGAGTTTGAGAATGTTTTTATTGGTAGTATGTTCCTCTGTTAAAAAAAAAAAAAAAAGGATTCAGTTCCTGCCCTTTACCACTAGCAATTGAAAAAAAAAATTAAAAAAAATCTGTAGCAATTCTGCCTATGTTTTCAGAGAGCATTTCACTAAGGTCCCTCTGTTTAAGTATGCCAGTTTCTGGCCAGTTCTTCTCACCATTTTAAATGAGTGATCACTTATAATGCAAATGAAAACCAGTAAGCTTTAAGCTGTCAAGACTCTCAAACTGGATTTGGTAGGTGTCTGTAGCCTCAAATACTGCCTTTGAAAATGCGAGTCTTCCCCTCCTTCTTCCCCCCTCCCCCTTGTTAAAGCTAGATCACTACTTACTCAAAATACACACATCTGTCCTGGGTTTTAGCTGAAATAGAGCTGGTTTTTCTTTTTAGTAATTAGAAGAACAGCGTTTTGGTTTCCAGCCTGGGACTCGCTGTGAGAGAGACATTGATAACGTACCAGTGTTTCCATTTTAGTCACTGGAAGTGAAGGACTTTGTGTTCTGTTAGTCCACAAGCACAAGATTTAAGGGGGGTGAAGAATATTTAAATTAATAAACTTAATTGACAGTTAGATATGCCAATGGGGTATTTCATATCATATCACGTCATGTCCAGTATATCAGTGAGGGTCTCTTCCTCTTTTAGTTCTCTCTGGCTTTCGCTCGGGCTCTAGTTCTTCCAGGATTGCAGTTTTGGTTCGGGATTGTCGCTCCTCCGGGATCGTTATCTGGGAACAGGCCGGGCTCGGTCAGGAGGGGGGTGAGCAATAGCACTGGGTGTCACTCATTTGCATATTTTGTTATCATTATCTTTACTATTTTAATATTAGTATTATTTTAAGTTTTCTCTCTATTAAACTGTTCTTATTTCAACCTACAAGTTATCCTTGCCCCCCCAATCCTCTTCCCTATCCCCTGGGGGTGGGGGGGAACTGGGTGAACGGCTGTGTTGGCTGCTAGCCAAGGGCTAGCCCAGTGAAACTATCACAATGTCATATCCAAATACCCCAAGAATCAACATCTCCTATACAGAGACAACTCAAATTGAATGCAAGATTTACACCAGACAGATTTCCCAGTGAAAGGAAAGCAACAATGAAAGAAACCTCATGTGTGTGGTAGTATGAGCATTTTTTTATAGAACATTATTTTAAACCAAGAACAGAGCCATGTCTATCTTCTTGAACTCCTCTGGACTACAGAGATGTGCAGCAGCAACCCCAGTTCAGAGCTGCCAGACAGCTGGGGTACATGCTGACCCCCTCTGCATCTTAAGGAGAAAACCCTATCTAGTTAGATTTTCTTTTAAGCACACATGAGATATATGCTTGCCTTTTCTGCTGTCTCCCAACTGTATTGAGGGCGAAGCACAAAAAAACGTTTCTCACAGAATCACAGAATGTTGGGGATTGGAAGGGACCTCAAAAGATCATCTAGTCCAATCCCCCTGCCAAAGCAGGAACCTAAACGAAATTACACAGGAAGGCGTCCAGGCGGGTTTTGAATGTCTCCAGAGAAGGAGACTCCACAACCTCTCCGGGCAGCCTGTGCCAGTGCTCTGTCACCCTCACTGTAAAGAAGTTTCTTCTCAGGTTTAATCACAACCTCCTGTGTTCCAGCTTACAACCACTGCCCCTTGTCCTGTCACTGGGCATCACTGAGAAGAGCCTGGCTCCATCCTCATGACATTCGCCCTTAACATATTTATAAACATTAATGAGGTCACCCCTCAGTCTCCTCTTCTCCAAGCTAAAGAGACCCAGCTCCCTCAGCCCTTCCTCATAAGGGAGATGTTCCACTCCCCTAATCATCTTGGTGGCTCTGCGCTGGACTCTCTCAAGCAGTTCCCTGTCCTTCTTGAACTGTGGGGCCCAGAAATGGACACAATATTCCAGATGTGGCCTCACCAGGGCAGAGTAGAGGGGGAGGAGAACCTCTCTTGACCTACTAACCACACCCCTTCTAATGCACCCCAGGACGCCATTGGCCTTCCTGGCCACAAGGGCACAGTGCTGGCTCATGGTCATCCTGCTGTCCACCAGGACTCCCAGATCATCCTTCCTAGTTATAATTTCTCTTAAAAATAAAAGAACCCTCCTCAGCCTTGCCTGGATCAAAAAACCTGATCTAATAGAACAAAAATAAAATACTTTGAAACATAATAGGAAGGACTTTAAGTGTAGATGTTATGCTTTTAATACCCACAAAAGTAAACAATAAAAGTGTTAAATAGAACTTAATTCTCCCTGCTATGCAGTGAACTGAAACTAAGACCTTCAGCAGTCTGATCAGACACCTGGGGAATCACAGACCCAGCCTCAGTCAGACTATATGTCATATATTTGCTACATTTGATTAGGTCATTTTCCGAGATATGAGTAACAATGGTATTTCTCCTCACACTTGCAGCTATCTTAGTACTGTATTAATGAGGTTTACAGACTTGCACACGGAGATTAGCCCATCTTCCAACAACTATAATTAGGGATTAGCTAGGGCATGTTTACTTATAGGCCTGCTTGTGTACGCAAGCAATGACACTACAGAATTTGCCCTCCTGAACCACAAAATACTTAGGCACAGGCAAGTTCAAGTCCCAACTTGTGCACCCTCAAGCTGTTCCAAACTCCTTTCAGGGCCCTTCCAGAAATGCATTTTGGAAAAACAATAAAATTAATCAACCTGTCCTATGTAGTCCAGATAGGACTGCAGGAAGGATGATCAATAAACCTAGTCTGAACTGCTGCTTACTTCTCAGTTTGATTTTAAAATAAAATCTAAACCTTTCTTCATGCTGGTCATTCCTTTAGCTCAGCTACATAAATGACTCCCTCTTTTCACTTAAAGTGATAAAAATCAGAAAGCACGAAGACTTTAACTTTGCAGGGGAAGAGTTTCTCCCCCCATCCCTGATTTTCTCAGTGCAACTCAGCAACTTTCAGTTACACAAATGCAGCTCTACAAACAGACTTTTTGGCAACGATTAACTAAGATTTCTTGGTATGACAGACGGAGAGAAGTTTTCAAAAAGTAGAGGCTGTTCCGTTTTATAAAGAATCACTACTATTTGCATTTCAAAATGAAAACACTTTATCATAGTCTGATCTAACTTTATAAAAAAAAAATCATAACAAGGTAATGTATTACAAATTTATTTAGTTTCTTCGAAGTAATTTTCAGCATTGAAAATTTCAAACATACAAAACAACTTCAACTTTAAGCATTAAAACCAAAGTATGGAATTTTTATTTATTTATGTATGCTGTGCTTTTTTTTTTTTTTTTAAATATCTCTCATGAACCAAATTCTTCAGTTATAAAGCTGATAAAAATAAGTGATGTACCACCACATTTTTTTCTTTAACATGTGAAATTAATCTCTTTGGGAAACAATATTATTTTTTAAAATTGTATCATGAAAGATACAGACCTGAAAAAGGATAAACAATCATACACAGGGCATAAACATTACACGGAATGATTCAGACATTTTATAAAGAGATCTGGAAAAGTACCTAAAATAGTGCTATTTATTTAGTATAAAACTTCAATAATAAAATATTGCTCATAATAAATAAGAAAACACGACTTTCATTAACACTGTTCTCCCCTTAAAGCTCTCTTGGATGTAATGTGATGAGACCTGAACAAAACTCAAATTTTATTTTTCTTCTGTATGAATGAGGCAGGTTTACAGGCTTCAGGTCACTCTTGGTTAGAAACGATTTTATTATCAACAAACCAGAAAATTCATTTCAAGGCTCATGCATAGTTATGGGCAAAACAAACAAACAAAACCCCCTAAGTGTAAATAAACCTTATTACAGTAGATTTTAATAACCAAAATATGTCTCTTTTGTTAAAACCAAAGTGGAATAAGACTTCTCATTGATTATGAATGCAAAGAGAAAGCTGCCCAAGTTTCCTCAAAAGCTTCTAAATATCTGTGTAGCTGGACTTAATGGTTATCAAAGCTGTTAGGGAAAGTTAGCTCTACAGGGGGACAGAAGCTGTAACCCTCTATATGGGGACATTTGATTTCATCCCTGCTCGTCCCATCTGTAGACATGGCAGTTTGGAGCAGTTCTTCAGCAGCTGCTCAATAGCAATATGACGGACGTTGAGCTCTGAGGCCAAAGAGTCCTTTTCTTGGACTTGCTGTGTCAGCTCTTCAAACACATCTGCAACAACATTATGATGTTAATGCACTTGGTCCCTGTACTTTTCATAGAGTTAAGTAGTCAGTGCCAAACATCACTATGAAAGAGGCACAGACATTTAAGTGGGCTCATGCACAAGAACACCAGTACTCCACTGTTTCTGGTTCCAGTGCAGCTTGGTGCATGCACTGTAAACTGAACAGGCACCAGTTTATAGTTTTAGGTGACCTGAGCCAAGGTGGATCAATTTTAACTCAAAATAAAGTTGATTATGACTGTATCAGAAATTGTGTGGCCAGCAGGACTAGGGAAGTGATTGTTCCCCTTTCTTTGGTGATGCTGCACCTTGAATACTGTTCAGTTGTGGGTCCCTCACTACAAGAAAGACATTCTGATGCTGGAGTGTGCCCAAAGAAGGGCAACAAAGCTGGTGAAGAGTCTAGAGCACAAGTCTTATGAGGAGTGGCTGAGAGAACTGGGTTTGTTTAGCCTGGAGAAAAGGAGGCTGAGGGGAGACCTCGCTCCCTACAACTGCCTGAAAGGAGGTTGTAGCAAGGTGGGTGTGTGTCTCTTCTCCCAAGTAACGAGTGATAAGAAACGAGGAAACAGCCTCCAGTTGTGCCAGGGGAGGTTCAGATTGGATACTAGGAAAAATTTCTTCACCAGAAGTGTTGTCAAACATTGGAACAGGCTGCCCGGGGATGTGGCAGAGTCACCATCCCTAAATGTATTTAAACTATGTAGATGTGGCACTTAGGGCCATGGTTTAGAAGTGGACTTGTTAGGTTTAGGGTTGGACTTGATCTTAAAGGTCTTTTCCAATCTAAATGATTCTATGATTCTGAGTCCAGTCAAAAAATTTACAAGAAAACATTGTATTCTTCAAGTGCCAGTTTGCAATACCCAAGGATGTTGCGTAATAAAAAGCACCTAGAAATTTCTTGGTTTACATGGAAATGTGATACCTAAAGATTTCAGTTCAAAACTTAACTGATAGGAAAACTATCACAATTTATTTTTTTAAAAAGAAAATTTTCTTTATTACAAAGCAACACAAAGCCAAAACAAAGAACTGAAAAATTCTCACCCTGGATTTGCTTGAGCAGTTTTTCATTAAGTTGCTTTAACTCTCCGGGAGTCATCGTAGTCACTGTAACAATAAAACTGTTATTACTACTACCAAAGTCACATAAGCATCCCTAAGCAGACTCCAATTTTCTCTAACAGTCATTATTTGCATCCTACTAATCAACAGATGTGAGGCAGTAAGTCAGAGGCAACATAAATTATCAGTCATTTTTGGAAAGTTTGAAAATTCTCTTTTGTGTTGACACAGACAAGGATTTACTCCATAGGAGAGCCCCCTCTTCTATGTCCAAAAGCTAGAAACTCAGGCCCTCAAACAGTAGTGTCCAGAATCAGAATTCCTTGTAAATTGTCTGGAACCTTTAATTACTTTACCTTCCTGACTGCAAAACACAGTTTCCACACTGTAACAGGAAACAGCTTCCAGACATACAAGAATAACGTACACCACTGAGTATCTCAGTGACAAATGCTGAAGAAAAATCTTAGTTTGATACAGAGACCAGAATGTAAAAATAGGTTTACTTGTCACTTTCTTGTGCTATGTTCCTAGTGAGAACTAAAAGATCCTCTGCATCATTCAAAAGCTCTTCTGTCTCTCAGGTTATGTGTGCATTGATCATCCTCATAGAAAACACATATCAAACCTCAGAGGAGAGAATTGTTAAAGTATTCTCTGCTGTCCTCAATCAACAGCAGCAAGAAGGGAAGCACTGGCCTGCTTCCTTGAAATCCCTCAACCCAGCAGTGGTGGGCACAGGTTGGTGCCTTGCCTGTTGCTGAGGTGCCCTTGGCAGCACAGTGAAAAGTGACAATCCTAGTCATCAGAAGAGGATACAGGACACTGAAAAAAGCTTTAAGACCTTGTAATACTGTTTTTAAACAATGCTGCAGCTTAGCAAAACTCTTACTGCATACTTGAGAAAAACCTATGCTGCAATCACACAGCTTTAGTTCAGTCTTCTCAGTGCAACAGGTTTCTATATCGTAAATTTAAAGCATTAAGTTCTGAAAAGGATGGTTTTTACTTACCCACAGGACTATTCAATTATCCTAAGTCTTCTCTTTTAAAACTTTCTTACATCTTGCAGTTGTGGGATATTAAATTTCTGTTGGTACTGCCAAACCAAAGAACTTGGCAATAGCTAAGATAGACTACTTGTTACTCAAGACATAAGGCCACTTAAGAGTGAAACAGATTCACCTTTCTCCTCCACAGCCAGACACAGTGGTGCTCCTGCCTACCTTTGGCTATCAATACAACTGAGTATTACTTTCTCATATGTTACCACGCTTTAACCTCCATGAAAACCCTGACTGGATTTAATACAGTAATTGACAGCTTTATAATAATTTCAATACTTTTTCCCCCCTTTTATACCCAGTGGTAGGATGTTACTTCCTGTTTTTTCATTATTTTCACCAACATTTCATCTGCTGTAGCAGATAGGAAGGTTCACACATCGTGTGTCTGTATTAGGACAGGATTGTTTCATGTCACATAATTCTGATACAGAAGGGAAATGGAGAAGGAACATAACACCAAATTTAAATGATAAAACATTATTCTATCCATGGCTGAGGTAAATTATAAAGAAATACTGACCAAGCTATTTACAGTTACATTAAAAATACTTGGTTTTAGTAGACTGCTCTGGTGGTACAGTGCAGGTACTGTAATAAGAAGGTACCCAATTCTGGCAGAGAAAGTCTGACTAAGTTTTTCTCAAAAGTATAAACTTCATATAATCACAGAGTCTCCAAGTAAATGTCTTTTAAAGCTAAATACTGCAAAAAGATTAAACAGGTTCTTATAGTACAAAGCAAAAATGCCGCAAAAACACATTATGCAGTCATAATAGAAGGAAAAAAATCTGTTATTGTGCTCAAAACAGCTTTATGTTCACCTGTCCCAAAATCAGAGATCAGAGAGATAAATTTCAAGTCACTAACTTCAGTTAGATAACCCCATAAACGAGGTCAAACTTTCATAATTCCTCTGTTAGCCTCTGTCCTGATTTATGTAATCCCAATTTACGACTCCAGAGGACAGGTGGTCAAACAGCACAGCATATCTGTTTTGATTTATGGCTTTAAGACTAATAATTTCCTACAAATGTAGTATGAAGCATCATACAGCAGCTAAATAAAAACCTTTTATAAAGAATGAGAAATAACTGAACTTTGCAAGGACCGGTTTATTAAAAAAACAGGAGCCTAAAGAAACAGATTCCAACTTTTTACAGTACCTCTTTCTCACTCTGTCTTACAACATTCTGAATTCCATTATCATCTTGGTTTTCATCACATAATTTTCCACCAAATATTTTACTAGGGTTTTTTGTCTTCTTTCTCAGGTCTTCTGAAAGTCTGCTACTATTAAGAATGTTTAACTTTTTATGTTGTTTCACAAGTTTGCTCTGCTACCTTACCTCTAATTTCCCCTATTGCTCAGGGCAGCTCTGCGTAAAATGTAACTGAAGGCATCCCAAAAGTTCAGTAAAACAGCTACTTTCAGGAGCTTAGTAATCTCCACATGCAGGGCTGTGCAGCTGCCAGGACTGACATACTGAAGTAACTGCAATCAACCAGAACAGTAACTTTTTTGTATAAATTAGGCATGTCTGTATCACATCAGGGTATAACTAACAAGAAAACAAACAAACAAAAAAAACCCAACAAACCAACCAACCAAAACCCCCACACCAACCAAACCCTCTACACTATTTACTTAGCCATATAGTCTCTCTCTTCACAGATTTTACAGTAACTCCAAACTGTTAAATGGTGGATTTCAGGATGTGAATTAATGGCCTGTGGGAACACTGCTTGCTAGGTTGGGTGTAAACAGATATATACTTACATTCCTCCCTGCTGTACTGAGGATGCCTTCTATGAACACTTGTAAGTGAATCACCTTCAGCTTCTTCAGTCTTCTGGACTTGGTTGTGATTAGACCACAAGACACTGCTGCAACAGAAGGTAGCACCTCTTTCTTGTAACATACCAAGTCTGAAATCAGTGGATTCTCTTTGTTCCAAGAGAGTTTGTGAGCAGCTTGAGATGCCTCCAGAACTCCCATCTATCCATTTTGCAGAATATCTAGGTACTGGGGAGTCAAACTGTGGGAGTAGTTTTCTATCAGTCTGATGTCTGAAGTTAAAAAGTTGGTGTTGGGATGTTTTTGAACTATCATGATCAGAGTCTAAATCCTTGTTTTGTGCATACTGTATGATCCAGCTAATTTTTTTGCTCAATATATTTTTTACTTCTGCATATGGACTTTTAGAGAGCTTTGATCGTGGACAGTCTTGATTTGCTATTAAGTGGAATTTTTCAAAGCAGTCTCTGTGCCCCCTTAAAGATCTTGTATGTAGAAGATCTGACTTTGGTACTCCTGTAAAGACACAACAGAAAAAAGTTCACTTACTGTGTACTCAACTAATGTTTCAAAATCTCTACTCACAAGCAACCAAGAAAACAAAACCTGATGCTTTCCTATCAACAGTCTAATCACTGAAGTAAACAAGGATATGTGATACAATGAAGTTTGAAATTCCACTCCATCTTGAGTCCTTAGCACACAAAGTGTTTTGCACACAGTAATCACTAGTGAAGGACTTGGAGATACCTGTGTGTGCCTCTTTGATGGTAACACAGATGAAGCAAACTGCTAACTCTGTACGTATTGCATCACACTGATACACAAGCATACAAATTATAGAAGTAAAATAATCCCAACTATGTATCAGGAAGTTCTACAGAACAATACTGAAAAGAATTTTGAGAGTAGTCATTCACGCTCCCATCTTCTATGGATAACGTGAGGAGCTATCTGCTCAACAAATACTGCAGTGTGCAGGCTTGTGTCATTCAAGTGGTCAAACTTAAATCAGACTTCATTCTCAGTTTATTATTTTGCATTGATACAAGCCTGTAGCCTAGCAAGAGAAGTCAGTTCTAAAACTGCTGACACTTGCCAACATTAAACTGTCCTGAAACTAGCTTCATGTAAGATGAATACTTAACTGTCCTCTTTGCTTGTCCTCCTTCAAAGACTATTTAAATAGCTACAGCAGGTAACGTACTCAAACCTCAAAGTAATAGTGATTGACATGTTAACAAGAACACAATCTGTGAAGATCTACAGTTGGTCAGTGAATAGATTGTATGAGAAATCACTATTTCAGAAAATTAATAGTACTCCACTATAAAATTACTTACTTCAGTGGATTTTTTTTTTTAGATTTACCAACACAGTAGATTCAATATCCAAATCCAGAATATTGAACAGTTCAACATTTACCCCAACACCTAGTATACTACTTTGGAGGCTGCCAATGTCATTAAAAAAAATGTCTGTCAAACAAGTTCCTCGTTGCAAGTAACAAATAATATATCTGTGAACCACTGGTTAGAAGTGCTCAATGCTTACTAAAGACAAGATATTTAAATCAACATATGATAATGTAATTTGATCTTTGAAACTAGGTGACATGAACCAAGTTGCAGTCATTTTATCTTTTAGCACTGAAGAAAGTGCTTAAATGAAAAGAAAAACCATGAAATGCAACAGGTAACAAAAATTGGTAATAGAGACTTTAACCAGCAATTAGCAGAAAGTTACGTGTTACAACAATTCTCAATTATATCTAAATTACCCTCTTAAATTCTTCTGGTAAACTTTAAGCCCTCCACTCCAAATGATTAACAATGATAAACTGCTTTTTTAAGTTATTAAATTCAGCAAAATCCCAAACTACTCTCAAAACTAAGCTACAAAGGTAAAATTCTTAACATGAAACTAGTGAAAACAAATTCATTTTGATTCTCTCACTTGCTGATAACTGGTGTTTCAAGCTGGGGTGTTCAAATATTGAAAGTAGCCATTATAAATTTTTAATTTTCCACTATTTGGGTAGCACTGAAACTCAAAAGCATTACTGTTCTGGTTGTGTTTGTAAGAGTGTACACAGAATTTATGGGGTACAATGACAAAAAGAGTGGAAAATGAAAGAGGACAGTAGTGGAATTTATTTTGTTCTTAGCAGCAGGAGAGAAAGGTAAGGTAATGAAAAGACACTCCTGTCCATGAATTGAGTATTAGAACAAACAAAAAACACACCTTAACCAGAGGCACCTTTTAAGAATGAAGTTCCTGAGCAAAGTACAGACAGATGTTGTCTTCATGAGTACAGAGTCAAAACTATCACTCTACGTATCAAAATATTTTTCAACCTCTTTCAGCAAACAGATACTGACTAACTTTTCCTAAGCTCTACATTATCTACTGCCTACATGCAAAGCTACTGTCCTTTTCTTTCTCTACAAAGACTTCAAAAAAAACCCCAAATAAACATTCTAGTGAAAACAAGCAAAGACAAGTCACTTGTCTTTATGACTTAGTCTGCATCTCCTCCTTCCTCAAAACTAGGGAAAGTGAACTACTGCACTGTTTCTACTAAAAACAGAAAAAAACCTGAATCTTGCAAGTTTAATAAAACATTCCCAGAGCTGATTCTAGAGGCATGGCTTCTTGCAGTGAGGTCCTCTGCCTAGCACATCTGAAAAAGCAGGTCAGACCACATTTCCTCATGTATACGCATTATCGCTTCTGGGGCAATCACAAAAGAAACACCTGCACAACAACTGATAGGACACTGTAGTCTCACTTAAAAAAATGTAAAAATTCCTTTGATGTTTTCTGCTTCGTTATTTCCTTGAGAATAACATGTTACTTGTCCAGCAGGACAAGGAGTGAGACCCCACAAAATAAACAACACACAGTTTCAGATACACAAAAAAAGTGCATCATGACTTGATGAAGCCCCATCTGATTTTTATGATTAAGCTCTGAGCTTGCCATTCTGGTCAACGGCAACTTGAACATGAGCCAACAGTGTGCCCTGGCTGCCAAGAGGGCATGTCCTGGGGTGCATCAAGCACTGCATTGCGAGCTGGTCAAGGGAGGTGATCATCCTGCTCTGCACTGCTGCAGCCTCATCTTGATTACTGGGTGCAGTTTTGGGCACCACAGTATAAAAAGGATATAAAGCTACTGGAGAGTGTCCAGAGGAGGCCACTAAATTGGTGAAGGGCTTAGAGGGGAAGCTGTATGAGCAGAGGCTGAAGTCACTTGGATTGTTCAGCCTGGAGAAGAGGAGACTGAGAGGAGATCTCACTGAGGTCTATAACTTCCTCACAAGGGGAAGAGGAGGGGCAGGTGCTGATCTCTTCTCTCTGATGACCAGTGATAGGACCAGGGGAAATGGCAGGAAGATGTGCCAGGGCAAGTTTAGGTTGGACATTAGGAAAAGGTTCTTCACCCAGAGGGTGGTGGGGCACTGGAACAGGCTCCCCAGGGAGGCAGTCATGGCACCAAGCCTGACAACATTCAAAAAGCATTTGGGCAACACCCTCAGACACATGGTCTGAATCTTGGGATTGTCCTATGCTAGGGCAAGAGCTGGACTCGATGATCCTTGTGGATCCCTTCCAGCTCACAACATTCTATGATTTTATGAAGTCTTTCATTCTGACAAATTTATCTTTTAAGAGAGTTCTGAACATTGTTAACTTCCCCACTCCAGAGGCACGCTGCTCAAAGAAATCTCCTTTATCAGAACTCCATAATATTGAGTATGCCTGAAATTAACAACTACTGCAGAAGAAAAAAATGTTCCTCCAAAAATCCTGAAAAAGTTTTGCTATTTATATGACACATATTAGCCATAATGTCACTAATTCTGAACACAGAGCAAGTTATTACAAAACATTTCTAGTACAGAAGAACAAAGCCCTCCCCGACCAGAATTTACATCCTTCATCACCTCCTACTCCACTGAAAAAAACCCAAGAAGGGTCTATCCAAATACTCTTCAATACAGTAAGGAACAGAAAATGTACAAAACCAAACTGGTTTTGTACAGAATTGCTAACAGACTTGCTTCAGCTTTCATATAACTGGTTTGGATTTCTACTGTAACAAACACATGCAAAAAAAAACCCAAAGAAATCTCCCAGAACAACCCTCAATCTTCCTTTTGTACCAAGGTGACAATTAGTTCTTTCCTATAGAGAGAGCATGAATAACGTCAGTCATTAACCCTCTGGACTTGCACCCCAAGAGCTGAGCATTCACAGCAACTGCTGTGCCAGCACAAACTAGGAATGATGTACCAGTATTACAGGAACTAGAAGTACGTTTCTTTGACACAAGTCCTTCTGTTGTGGGTAATACCATCAGCTTTGAGGTAGAAAAGATGCCCATTTCTTTTTGGTAAAATAATATTCCACTCAGATGACTTCATACATCACAACTGCAGAAAAATCTACCAGCTGGTAAACTGACATGGATCAAACAAATGATATATAAAGATGATTCCGTTTTAGAAGACACATTACTTTCCTCAACACTATATACAAAGAGACAAATAAAGCAAGGCAAGACTTCTGTACATTACAAGAAGTAATACTGTCATTTTGATAAACAGCTATTGTCAGTTCTGGGGATTTTCACAAGGTTTCAGTTCTGTCTCAATGTTCCTGTTTGCTAATATCCATCTCAACCTTTCTATTTTTTGGCCAGTTCTTCAGGTCAGCAAGCATACAACCATCAACATTTTTCTTCCACATTTCTAGGTATGTGTACATTTGTCCCTTGTCTTACTTTCCACGAATAGGATCGCAGACTATGCCCAAGTATGTCCTACTTGGACATTATTTTTTCAGAGAAGGAAAAACAACCTCAAAAAGCCACAACAATCCAGAATAGGAAAGTTTTATCTGCAGGGGAAAAAAAATCCACCCAATTTCAATAACCTCTAGAAGGTGGTATCTAACTAACTTAAGACAGTAGATGCTATTAGGAAACCAGCTGACACTAGAGATCATTCCTCAAGTGAACAAGATTCACCAGATGATGACAAACCTCAAGACAAATCATAGAAGAATATAAGTGTTTACCACCCATTGTTTGCTTCTAGAAACACTTCTAGACACTGTTTTGTGTCCTAGGTTAAATATAAGTGGTAGCACTTTACTCAGCAGTATCTTTCTGTGTTGATCACTTGTAAGAACAGGGCTGCTTCTCATTAACCATAAGTGCAAAGTAGTAGACGAGGGAGAATATTTACCATATAACCAAGTGTATAATCTACCCCATTTTAAAGCATTTGTACTTGAAAGTAAGTAAGTTTCCCTCATATTAAAGTTCTGGAGGCTTTTTGTAAGGGAAGAAGTGTACAAAGACTTCTGCCTTCGCAAGCAATTCTTTGAGAACTATGTATAATTTTTATATTAATATTTATATTATTTGCTATTTTTAAGTGTATACATGCAATTTCATTTGAGAGTTAAATCTTATGATTTTATTAGATTGGCTAGAAAAGAGTGGAAGCCCTGAGACAGCATTTCTGTTTTGGATGATGCTAGGTAAGTAACATGAACTGTTCAGTTTTTTTGTTTGCATGTATAGAGCTCCCAGACTTACACACAGAACATTCAAGGTACTTTCAGAACTAGCCACACAGCTCTACTATTACCCAGCAGTACTTCTATTGCACTTAGAAGATTAAGAATAGCATCTCCAACTATGTCTGGACTTGAATTTGTGGTTAAGAGGTTTACTGGAAACTACAGCTAGTTCCACAAGTCCATTCAAGTTTGCAGAAATTAGTCATACCCCTGGATTGCAAATGTTACCTTGAAACAAGTTCTCATCTGTCTAACCTAAAGGGCAGCGATGAATTTTTTTAGATTTTGTTGCCAAAATAATATACTTTATTGGTTATTATTTCATTAACATAGAAAAAAAATAAGGTTGTGTATTACTTTGGAGCAGAATGAAATTAAACCAGCAGCTTCCAATCCTTTCAGCTACACCTCACAACCCGCTTCAGTGAGATATCCAGCTATAGGGTGCAAGAAGGAAAAAAAAGTGCAATTTGAGCTTATAGCCTTTAATGACTAAACCACCTTTTTTTTTTTTTTTTTTTTTTAAGATGAACATAAAGAACACAGAATGAGGATATTACACAAGAATTTATAGACCTTAACAGGAAAAAAGCTTCGCAATAAGACAGATTTGTTTATAGCATCTTTGTCTTAAGACTGGGATGTATCAACCTGATACTGAAATTGCCTTAAATGCTATGAGTCTATCAGCACTTTATGGGACCATGGAAATGAAATTATATTAACATAAATCAGGGGAATAAATGCCCAGTACTTACACTATCTCTTCTTTCCAAGACTGTCATTTGCTATTCAGCTGTTGTTAAACTTTAAACAGAAATGGAAGCAAGCCAGTTTGCTCATCAGCTAGCATTCTCCCAGATGTTACTGTAGTTAGCAGCACCAGATAAGCAAAAGAGTAAATAAAAATCAGCTCAAGCAATCAGATTTCCCCCTTCTATTATGGTTGTCTCTGTTACAAACCCTTGAATTTCAGGAAACTCAGATTTTTAAAATAATAATGCATTAAGACAGGTTAAGATAGATATATTATCTATGACAAATAATGTAAAACTAAACAATAATTAGTACAGATTTTCAGCTTTGAATCTTTCAGAGACAAGTCCGATCTTTGAACAAATACATTCAGGTATTAAATTCCTGAAGCTGGGATTTGCACAGGCGTTGTCCAGAGGATCATAAAGCCTGCACTAATGAAGGACACATTTGCATTGCACGATGTGTTCCCATGTAAAGATACCCAAATAAGCACCTAAAGATACCACAGGCAGCACAACTGCTGAGCACTCTAGCTACCTCTGCCTGCTCTGTGAAACTCGGGCTAGGCAGTTACATCTTTACATCCTCCTAACAGCAGCATTAGGGCAGCTGGGTACCTCTGTACAGCAACACACTCTTACATGGCAAACCTCCAACTGGAGTTCCAAAGCAGCTTGTGGGGATACCACATTCAGGCACAGGGTTTTGTTGATATATACGTGTACAGATAAGCTTTTATACATATACACACTTACATTTTTTTGTGTTCATATATTTTCCCTCCAGTTCTAACTGCAGATCTGTTGTTAGCATTATATATTTACTATCAGAACTCAGTTAATAATTTTCCCATACTATAATGAAATTAAAAAGGAGAAGAAATTTGTCTCAAACTAACACACAACACATCATTTCCCGGCTTATGCAATCTAGTTACACATGAATTTAAAACATTTCCTGTTTCAATCCACAGATTACTGTGACACCTACTCAGAAAAACACAACAGTACACAATGCTGGTGTTCACTTTGTAAACCAAAGCCAACATCAAACTCCAGCAGACCCACACCACCAAGATATTCTAAACCACACCTAGAACTTTAAAACCACTGTACAGAATCAGTTTTGTTTCTCACACATGAAACACTAAACTAACACTTTAAGTATCGTTCAGACACAAAAGCCAGTTTTACAATAAAGTATTTACATGTAGCTTAGTCCACTCAGCTTCCCTGAGCATGAATCCTCAAACTCAGCTGAAAAAGCAAGTACAACAGGGACAAAAATACTGCCCTTTCAAGACACTGTCCCTACCATTTAGACTGAAGATTTGCAATATTCGACTCTCCTAAGAAAGTTTTCCCTGTTCCTCAAGAAAAGTTGATGACACATAACAGGAGGAAGTTTAAATCTGTATCTTGCCTTTCTGTTTTTGTATGCCCATTTGCCCTTTTCTCCTTACTTTGCCAATCAATACTCCTTCAATCAACTTCAGAGAAACAGATCCTATAATCCATATATATCACTCCTGAATAAATTATGTGACAGACACCACAGCTGAACTCCAAGTTGCTCTCAAACCAGTGGTTTCTGTGAATTAGCTAAACTTAGTATGAAGCACAATCACATTTTAAGCTAAGCTATCATTTTATTTCATTAAAAGACTAAAATCTAGTATTAAAAAAAATGAGGGAAACAATTTCTAATAAAAAATATGAAGGTTTTATGACACAGTAACTAACTAACTTTCTCAATCAGAAACTCGGGCAGTTATTTAACTAAGACAGACCACAGATTAAGTTTCTGTATAGCAGCCTTCTCAATAAAGGAATAGAAGAGTAATTGGAATTCTTTTCTTTTTTTTTTTTCCAATCATGTATCATTATCAAGCTATTGTCCAAACATAATAAAGGTTACAAAAAAAACACCACAACATACCTCAGGAAGGTAAAGGCTGACACACATCACAACACTGATCCAGGAAGAAGTCTGTTGAGTAATTACAGATGGGGATGGTCTCCAATTTGCTAATTACTCATCTTACTTATCCAAGTCTATCAACAATTTTACCATCTACACGCAAACCTGTACTACTGTTGAACTCACAGATGTCAGAAGACACAAAGATTCACCAATAATCAATCATAATGTAATTAAATGCAGCTAAGTAAATGTCATTTGTCTAATATTTTGTTTTATATACCTTTGAGAAAGTCTGTTTCACAGGGGGTTGAGTTGGTTAAGACTTCGGCTAGATCAGTTTCAAGTGCGTGGATTTACCATAGACAGCTTTAAGCAATCAGATGCTGGCATGAAGGGAAACAGAATTGTTCTTGAGAGGTTTTTTTTAAAGTACTAGAATAAGACACTCGTTTAAAAAAGGAAATAGGGAAACCTACTTCCAGAATTTTCACATATGGAAGTAACAGGGTGTTGCAAACAGTGCGAGTACTTAAGCACACTGCAAGATGCTGAGCTGTGACTAATAGCCTGCCTGTTCATGAACAGCAGCTATTTCCTACTTCACTTAGAGAGAAGTTATGCATGCACATCAACACTAAAAATCAGCAAGCCTTAAGCACTGTCCTAGCTGTTGCAGGAATATCGTTATAGAATAGCTTATTTCACTTAGTGAATTACTTAAAAACATACATATGTGTTTTAATTGCTTGGATTTTTAAATATGATGTGAAATAAAAAGGCAAACTATCAGTGAGAATGACACTTATTTCTAAGTGTGGCACAGCACATCTACAGAGTTGATACAACTTACAGGTGACTCTGTTCAACAAGTAGCTATATTATAATGCATCTGATCTTCATTAAGATATAAGCAAGAGGTTAGTATGAAAAAATCCAGTATAACATTCTGAGTTAGTGAATTATCCATTTAATTCCCTATCCAAGGCTGCCAAAAGATTATTTTGGATGTATATAAATCACAGTCTTTGTCACAGGAAAATACAGGAATGCAGTAGATATGTCAAAAATAGGAAGAGTGCGACCATGGATATGGTAATGGACTGGCTCACGCAGTGGTTCAGCTAAAAAGTCTCATAATGATTCTTTATAAAGTCGCCTACACCATCTCTGCTACCCTTAAGCCTCCTCTCCCCATAAAAGCAGTACGGTCCATCTTTTCAAAGAGGTACACAGAATACAGAATGTGAGAAATTGAGATATTTTGATGCTATAATCCAAAGATATTAATACTTTTCTTTTACTATACAAAATAAAAGATTAAGAATATAATGGTTCATGTAATTTCAGGTGAGCTTTCATTAGTATTCTGTTCAAGTAGTCTTCTTTTAAAATTAACCAAAAATTTAGAAGATTATGCAAAGTAGTCTGCTGCACAGATAAAGTCTTTACTACTATCAAGTCTACTTGGAGTCCTATAAAAAAAAAACCTCTTCCAGCTAAAACATGTGATCATTTTGTAAAGTAATATCCATAACAATTAACTTTGACAAATCCACAGCTTATCTCAAACAATAGAGCATAGAAACCAGCCACCAATTTTTTAATGCATCCTATTTCATTTGTTTCAACACTTTCAAAACAAAACTAGGTTCTGAAAGCAATTAAAGTACTTAATTCTCATTACGGCAAGATGTTTTTTCTCATTTTAAAGCCTAGAGAGAGAAACATCCTAACACCACCTCATATTGAGAGCCACAAGCCTATCATTTTAAAGTGATAAGAAAACTCAAGCAGATTGACAGGTTTTCTTAGGTTTGATAGTTGCTCCGAGTTCTATCAAAAAGTGAAAATACACAAACACGTCTCTTCTAAATAAAAACCATGCAAATTACTACTGAAGTATGAAAGTATTGTTCAGATTAAAATATATTGTCTCTAGTAGCAACAAAGACTTTAAAGGCATCACTTTTTTTTCTTTTTTCCAAATCAAAACACAGTACTGAGTCAGTATTTAAAAGTTATTCCAATCTGCTAATGCATTTTTTAGATTTCTGTAAGGTAAGAACAAAATTTTGTTGCCTATAGGTGCATTAAAAGTCAGATGCACAGTAGAAACAATGTATGATACGGAATACATATCCTTACAGCCCCCTACATTCCAGTCAATTTTATGCTTCTAGGATTCAGAGTAAGACACTAGATCACTGGGTAGGGTGCTCATATCTCATAGCACTTTCCCCTCAGAAAGACTTGATCTTAAGATCTTCAGTGTACTCTTACTGAGATACAGCAAATTTTACTGTCATCAAGAAATGGGACCATTCACATTAACAGCGTGAAGAGCTTCATATTCAATTGCCCATATCAATACAGATTATTCTAGGCAGTCACATGCATGTACAATTGGCAAATACCACTTTATATAACTGGAACAAATTACTTTGTTGCCACCAAAAAATCAAGCAACAACATTTAGACCTAAAAAAAAAAAATAAAGTCATTTGACTTAAAAATGGCAGCAACTAACCTACTGCTCATTCATGCCCAACTCTTAATTTACAAATGAAGAACAACAAGACAGGTAAATTCTCTAGCAAAACATGGTTTTGAACTCTAAAAATACCACTTTGGAGGCCAGAGACAATGCTTACAAGATTAGTCTTTTGAAAGATGGACAAAATTCCCGCTTCATAATTTGCAAGTTTTAAGAATCTTTGAGAGTGAACTCAGTTTTATCACATTACATGTATTATCACCTTATGAAAGCAAAAGTAAATAACCATCTGCTTATTTCTACTGAAAACTAAATGCTGATCTGCTTCCAAAAAAGCCTACTATGCTTTAAAATTTACAGTTTACATAAGTTTTACACATAGACCCCTCTAACTATTGAGCAAAAACCCTGAAAAGAGACAGAACATAAACTCCTTCCAATCTGAAGTAACATTACAGATCTAACACTAGAAGGTGAAATTAGCACCAGGGCATTTCAGAAGCTCTCGAAAGGTGGGTACATCTTTACATCTAGAGGAGCAGGTACTAGAAGAACGAGGACAACCACCTTTGCTGGAAACGAGCTGTTTAGGAACCTGCAAACTTTGGCTGGTAAGAAAACTTTCTAAACATCCACATTCTCAAACCCGAGCCTTTAGGAAAGCTTTCAGATGGGCTTAATTTGCGTTCAGCTCTAAGCTAAGCAGTCTGTGACCCAAGCCTGCACCAGACGACTCGTATGAAAACGCTACCTTCGATGTTCAGCTCGAAACACACGTGGCAAAACGAGAGCGTTTCCTTCTCGGTCCCCAGCTTGCAGACGCTGCAGACGTTGTCATCGTCCAAGTCGATGCTCACAAACTGCTCTTCGTTCATCGTGCCCTTGGGGAGGGGGGCAACAAGGGACGGGACCGTTATTTCAACCGCCGCCGAGGCGAAGCGCCGGCCGTCTCGCTCCTGGG
>NW_010326597.1:4050-4629 GCF_000700745.2 Antrostomus carolinensis | reverse complement strand
GTGGTTGCCCACCCTTGTGTGGGGTAGAGGGGGGGTCATACCAGGTTGGGGCCAGGTGGGTCGGACCAGGAAAGCCACAGCTTGGGTGTAGGTCTTCATCACGGGCCTCAGGAGCCGGCACAGGAAGAGGAGGAAGCCGGGTGAGCCCTGGGGCTGGCTGAGCTGGATGGAGGTAGCCATGGTGAGACCCTCCCCAGCCCAGCACGCAGGCAGCTGGGGTGCATCAGGGGACACCCCAAGTACCTTGAAGTAGCGTTTGGGGACCTTGTCCTCGCTGTCACTGTCACTCTCCACGAAGTCCCAGCAGTGTTTCCTGCAGAAGGGCTGCGGGGCCACGTCGCAGACCAAGCGCTCGCTCTCCAGCTGGGGGGACAAACCGGGTGTGGGGACCTTGGATGTCACCTCACAGGGACCCCGATTCATTGTCCCCTTCCCTTCCAGGATCAGGGGACACCACCCACCCCCAGCGTGGGGAGGGGATCCCGGGGGGAGCACCCACCTCTTCATACTCCAGCAGCCCACACTGGAGGAGCTTGTCCATGATGTCCTGGCTCCGGCAGTCGAGGGGCTGGCAGGGCT
>NW_010326597.1:0-4014 GCF_000700745.2 Antrostomus carolinensis | reverse complement strand
GGGGGGGGTGGTGACAGGCAATCTGAGTCCCCACAGCCACACAGGCAGCGGTGACAGGTCACTTCCACGCGATGGCAGTGCCACCCCGTGCCACCAGCTCCCCCTTTACCTGGAAGCCCAGGAGATTTGGGGGCAGCAGACGGAGCAGCTCCAGGATTTTGCGGTGCAGCTCGTCCTGGCTGAGCACGATGTCAGAGGGTCTGACGGACTCTCTCAGGAAGGGCAGCACCTCCACCAGCAAAGCATGGATGGCACAAGCTGCCAGGAAAGCAGTGTCACCCATCCCCTGGTGTCACCAATTGCTGGTGTCACCAATCCCCCCCCAGTGTCACCAATCCCCCCCATTTCACTCCTCACCTCCCACCGCCTCGCTGGCGAAGACAGGCAGGATGGCAGCGCTGTAGTGGTTCAGCTCCCTCAGAGCCTCTGCTGAGTCCTTGGGGACCACCAGGATGTCACCAATGTTGGTGACACTGTAGAAGGTGAGGTGGCTTTTGAGCAAGGTGACACTATGCTGCACCAAGACACGGAGCTGCCCCGAGAAACAGACATCGTGCCGGCGTAGCAGGATCTCCTCCAGCAGCCAGGAGAAATCCAACATCAGCCGGGAGAAGAAGACACCCTGGAGGAAGAGGAGGATGAAGAGGTGGTTGGGGATGAACTCTGGAAAATTTTGCTCTATAAAAGGAACAAAAAACCAACAACCTGGAAACTTCCTGGTCTCACCTCCCAGTGCTTGTGCAGCAGCAGCGCAGATGTGATCCCCACAGCCGTGATGGCAGAGCAGGCAACGCCGTCTGCCAGGGAGAGACACTCATTAGCCCTGGGGGGAGTCACCCCCCAACCCAAACCCAGGGGGTAGAGATGGTGGTGACACCCCACAGGATGTCACCACACCCCAGTGGGTGCTGGGGTGCTTTTTTCCCTGGGGTTATTCATGTTCTTCATTCCCAAATGGGGAATTTTCCATTTCCAGCCATCCCTTGTGCCGGTGGCATCACCACCGCGTGCCAAAGGAACCGGTAACGGCACAGTGGGAGCACGGAGAGGCCGTCACGGGGGGTGACCGTGGCAGGACGGGGGGGAACATGGTGGATCCACAGCCCTGCATGGATGGGGATACAGTTGGAGGACAGATCCCACTGCCCCAGCAGATCCCTCACCGCTCAGGCAGTGCAGGCCCAGCTTGGTCACCAACATTTCCTCTTCAGCCTCGACGTTGGTGGTTGTTGTGGTGCCAGGACTCCAAATTTCTCCCTTTTTACCTTCCAAGCTGGAGAAAATGGGGTGAGAGGGGTGAGAAAGTGGGGCTGGGAGCAGATGTTGGTGGTGAGACACTGGCCTGAGGCTCAGCTCCTGCATACCACGTGCCGAGGATGGTGGGCAGCAGCATCAGCTCCTCTGGTGGCTCCTCTGAGCAGCTTTTCCTGATGAAGTTTTTGGCTGCAAATTCCTGGGAAAGAGGAAAAAGGATCTTGTGGGTGCTCAAAGCTCACGGTGCCAACCAGCTGGTGGGATCCCTGCGGTGGGTTTAGCCCGGGCCCCATGCAGCCGCTCGCTCGCTCTCCCGCCGTGGGATGGGGGGAGGAATCAGGAGGGTAAAAGTGAAGAAAATTAGTGATAAAAACGATTTAATAATTGAAATAAAATTAAGATTATTAATATATTAAGATTAATATGTTAATAATTAAAATAATTATTAACAATTATTTTAATAATGGAAATATAATTAAGATTATTACTTGAAATAAATTACTTGAAATAAATTAATTGAAATAAAATCTTAATTAAAATTAAGATTAAGAATTGAAATAAATTTAAGATTATTAATCTATCTATTAATAGATGAATAATGGAATATACACGTTGAGTGGTGCACAGTGGGATTGCTCACCACCCGCTGACCGATGCCCAGCGTGTCCCCAGCCAGTGATCCTGGAGCTGAGTCCCAAAATTGAAACCACAATCCCAGAAAAGTGAGAGCTCAAATGATCCAGGAGAATCCCCCAGAGCTTTCCAGTCACCCCTCATTCATGTCACATCACCTGAGCTGGAACATCCCCCTGGCAGAGCTAAATTCCAATGTGGGATTTGCTAATTAGGACATTTCCCTTCCTCCCAGTCCTTGTGCAGACCAGTACAACTGTGCAGACCAGTTCAAAGTCCTTGAACTTCTCCCAGCAAACACCAGTACATTATTATCAGTGTTCTCACACCAAATCCCAGTTGTTGTTCCCAGTTACTAAAAATAAAATTAGTTCTGTCCCAGCTGAAAACCAGGACAAGGTTGCCCAAGGAAGTTGTGGATGTCCCCTCCCTGGAAGTGTTCTCGGCCAGGTTGGGTGAGGCTTTGAGCAACCTGGTCTAGTGGAAGGTGTCCCTGCTGCTGGCAGGGGGGTTGGGACTGGATGAGCTTTAAGGTCCCTTCCAACCCAAACCATTCCATGATTCTATGACAATCCCTTGGGATCCAGGACCTACGAGTGCTGCCCCATTGTCCCACTCACCCCTGAAGGTGGGCTCACCAGATCCTCTGGAGAACACCAGATCCCCTCCAGCCACCCCAAACCCACCTCATCCCACCCGCTGAGGTTTGTGGAGATGCCACCATCACAAAAATAAACCCTCGAAGGTTGGGATGGATCCAACCAGCAGCCCCAGTTGGAGACCCCAGTGTCATACCTGGAAGGAGAAGGGTTGGCCAAAGTCCACCCGGGCGCAGCCGAAGTTCTGGCGCAGGGCTCGGCACGCTGCCCACAGGCAGGAGCCAAGGCTGAGGGGCTGAGTGTCACACTGGGAGAAGAGGGGAACCAAACCATTAATGGGGTGACAGGAGACAAGCACCCGGTGATTTGGGTGCTGCACCCACAGCCCAACCCCTCTCACCACTCCTTGCTGGTGCAAACCACCGGGGAACACGTCGTAGGCGACGCCGACGGGGACCAGGAGGACGTCGGGGATGGGACCAGGAGGACGTCGGGGACGGAGCCATCCTGCACCGCTCGGGAGACCAGGGTCAGCCACTCCCGGGCAGAGGCAGAGAGACACATGGGGATGGGGGGCTCCTCCAGGAAGATCAGCAGTGGCTGGTGGCTCCTCAGCAGCTCCTCGATGTACTGGTGGGGGAGATGGGATGAGGTCAGGGGGTGCTGGTGGCAAGTGTGGGAGCTGCTGGCATCCATCGTGTTGCCCAACGTGTTGCTTGTGGTCAAGACACCCCCTGATGCCTTCACTGAGCCATTTTGGAGCTTGGGGAGATGTTTCATCCCTCAGACTGGACCTACTTTGGCCAGGACACCCCTTGATGCCTTCACCAAGCCATTTTGGAGCTCGGGGAGATGTTTCATCCCCCCTGACCTGACCTACCATGGCCAGACACCCCTTGATGCCTTCACCAAGCCATTTTGGAGCTTGGGGAGATGTTTCATCCCTCCTGACTGGACCTACCGTGGCCAGGACAGCCCTCAGGAGCTCTTCATCCTGCTCACTCGGTCTCTGCTCCATCCTCAAAGGCAGGAAAATCCCTCCCAGGTGGCTGAGCAGGGCTCTGCGGGGCAAAGAGGACACCACAGACACCCACCATCCATGGGGACACATCCCACCCTGTTCCCCCACACCAGCTTGGGGGCTTTGCAAGGGCAATTCCCCCTTCCCCGTGGCTGGATCAGGCCTGGGTGGGTGGTGGCCGTGCCTTACCGGAGGCGAGGGCTGCAGAGCTGGTTGCCCACCATCACCCTGGGTACCCCCAACCCTTGGGAGAAGAGGAGGAAGGACAGGAGCAGCCCATCCAGTTGGGATTTGTGAGTGGAGAGGAAAACCAGTGGGACATCAGCCTGGAAGGAGAGCGGTCAGGGCTCAGCACCTGCTGAGATGTGGGGTTGAGGGGGGGTGGTTGGGGTCCCTACCATCTTGGTGGCCTTCAGCACCATCTCCACCTGCCCTTGGTGGAGCTGCAGGTTGAGGAAGAAGCAGTTCAGCAACTTGAGCAGAACCCAGTGACACAACCTGTAGGGA
>NW_010326596.1:0-13037 GCF_000700745.2 Antrostomus carolinensis | reverse complement strand
TCCGCCCGCCCCTTCCCCGCAGAGCTGGCCGGGATGTACAAGAACGAAGGGAACGAGTACTTCAGGGAGCGGGACTACCGGAGAGCCGCCATCGCCTACAGCGAGGGGCTGAGGAGGAGCTGCGGGGACCCCGAGCTGCGCGCCGTGCTGCACACCAACCGAGGGGCCGCACAGTTCCACCTGGGTAAGGGCACCTGGGCACCCCGGGCAGGGCCGGGAAGGGGCTCTGCCCTCCGGAGCGGCTTTTCCTCTTTTCCTCCCCATTTTGGATTTTCTTTCTGAGTTGGTTTCCCTTGGCCAGCGCTGGGCTGCAGCCAAACACAGCCGTTCTCTCACTCCACCCCCCCAGGGGACAGGGGAGAGAACTGGGGGGCAAGGGTGAGGAGGCTCGTAGGGTGAGATAAGGACAATTTAATAATGGAAATAAAATAAAACTTAAAATAATAACAATCATTATCATAATAGTTGTAAAATATGCAAATGAGTGATACACCGTGCAATTGCTCACTACCCACTGACCAAGTCCACTCTGTTCCCAAATAACAGTCCTGGGGGAGTGACAATCCCAAATCGAAACCGCAATCCCGGGAGAGCCAGAGCCCGAGCAAAAGTAAGAGAGAGACAAAGAGGGAGAGACCCTCATTAATATGCTAGACATGACATGATATGATGTGGAATATCCCTTTGGCAGAGCCAAATGTCAGTTTAGCTTATTAATTTTAATATTCCTCGCCCCCTTAGATCTTGTACTTGGAAACTAACAAAACACAGAGTCCTTCAATTCCAGTGACAAAAGTGAAAACACTGGTATGTTACCAAAACTTCTCTTATACCAAATCCCATGCTGAGACCAAACCACAGCACTGTTCTAGCTATTAAAAAGAAACCCATCTCTGTCCCAGCTAAAAACCAGGATGCTTTTTCTTTACTTTTTGTGTGATGCAGCATACTGAATAGCTTATGAGAAAAAGACACCTTGAACCCTAAGGTCCTGGCTCACTTCAGAGCACAGCTGTGTGCAGGGTTTGTCCTCTGTTCATTGCAACTATTACCAGGCTCTGGAAGACGGCAAAGCAGGATGATTGGAACTACAAGGGGATGTCCTGTACTCAAAAATTCATTGCAACTATTACCAGGCTCTGGAAGAGGGCAAAACCAGTGGCTGTTGATGCTGAACAGATTCACAGGGTGATTGGAACTACAGGGGGATGTCCAGTCCTCAAAAATCTGTTGAAGCTACACACTTGCCTGGCCATGTCCTCCTTGAGCTACTACCCGTGGTACCAACAGCATCCATGCAGCAGGGAGGGTGTTCATGGCTTTTAGTGCTGTTGGGGGATGGTTTGCTCACAGACATGTTACTTACCTCTCCCCTGTCTGATGGGTTCCTGTCCTTTCACTTCTTGCTCTTCATTTGCTCTTTCTTCCTTCACTCACAGTGATTATAAAAACAGTGAATTACAGAGTCTCCACGTGAGCTGTTTTGTCACCTTGAGATCTGCTTGGATTTTAAATGTAAACGAAAGGTTCTGAGTGGTGTTGCTTGCTTTGTAGGTAACTACCGTTCTGCTCTCAACGATGCCATCCAAGCGAAAAAGCTAAAGCCCACCCATCTCAAAGCAATCATAAGAGGTGAGAGTTACGGCACGTGTTACCGCGGGGGGTACAGCTTTGCATGTGTTGGTTTTACTTATCATATTGTTATTGTCAAAGCCCTGGATCAGACTGTTGGTGGATGTTGCTTTGTTTCCCTGCCTGTTCTGTGTGTTAAATACCTGTTTATAAAACTTAAATTATTGTGAGTGTGCATTCATACTGCAAAATATTGTGAGTGTGCATTGGCTTCAGGACAGCATTCATTTCAGAAAATTAAAGCAGTTACCGCCCCAGATCTCTTCTCTTGTTCTGTTATTGCTGTTTCTCCTGAAGCAGAGCTCTGCATTTTGCGTTGGATTTTCAGTCAAAACACTACCTTTTTCCTCTTTGCTCTGCAGCTTCTATGTCTTTCAGAGAGACATTGGACCTGTTTCTGTAGAGCACAGCGTAACTTTTACTGTTTTCCACAATACTGCTTTTTGATTTTTGGTTTTTATTTTTTTTCCTCAGCATTTCTCACTTCATGGAAATCAACACTTTATTTTTCCTTATGAGACAAATACTGCTGTGTTAATGATAATGATAAATTCTTGCTTGTAGCAGACACTTCTGACATCGTGCTGCTGCTGATTTCTGTGACTAGGTGAGCAAATGATACAAGGACTGCTGAAATATTTTACATTTTTTTTCTCAGCTGACCTACTGGAGGTCTACGATGGAACGTGACCCTGCAAGACAATAGCGTGTGCTGCTGTGTGTGCCTCTTGAAAGCTCTAGGGCTAATGCTGTCTTTATAACCACCACTTTGTGTAGTAGTTGTATATTGACTTCCAATACTAGAAACTTAAAATCTTAATCCTTCCAGGAGCTCTCTGTCACATGGAGCTAAAGAATTTCTCTGAAGCAATAGCATGGTGTGAGGAGGGCTTGCGAATAGATTCAAAAGAGAAAAAGCTTGTGGAAATGAGAGCTAAAGCTGACAAATTGAAGGTAAATATGAAGGCAGCCTGGCATCTACAATGCTGGTCGCCTGCTTTGTGTCAAGAAGCTTTTTGGGGTCCTTGGTTGAAGAGTGCTACCTCTGCACAAGTTTCTGTTTAGTCTGAGATCCCCAGACAGAATTGAGTGGTGGTTCCGTGTAGTGTGTGTTCTTGAGATGAGTAGGGGAAGGAGCTGGAGGGGACCCTTCTGGAGATCTGAAGTGATTTCTGTGCTCCTTGGCAGGGTAGGGCAGTGATGGGCATTGACTTGCTGTGTGTGACCGTGGTGCAACCTTTTCTTACCTGTAGCGAGCTGAGGAGCGGGACGCAAGGAAAGCAAAGGTGATGGAGAAGAAAGGACAGCATGAAAAGGAAACTCTGCTTGCAGCAATAAAGGTGGGTCGGTGCGGTGAGGGGGTTTGGTTTTGTGTGATTTGTTTTTTGGTTTTTGGGGTGGTTTTTTTAAGAGCTCTCTTGTTTGTCTCTAAGAGGTTGTTTGCATACACAGGCTTTTGAGGGCTAGAGCCAAAAAAAAGGAGTTAAAACCATGAGTCTCCTTATCTGCGTGGTTCTAGCCCCAGCTCCCAGGTTTCCATATTTCAGGTAACAACTAAAGCAAAATACAAACCCAGTGTTAGGAGATGGACTAAGCAGCCAAGAGAGCGCTCTGGCTGCTGGGCTGTGGCATCACTCTGCCCAATGAACCTTGCTTTCTTTGCTGCCTGTGGGTGTTACTTCAGTGGAAGGATAGAAGATGACCAGCTAGTAGGATGGAGAGAGAATCAATCCTGAATCCTCTCCTTCCTCAGCAGATGTTCAGACTATGTTAGAATATTTTGGGCTGTTAAGTAAAATCTGATCCCCTCTTCTGCAGTTGTCTTTCCAAAGAAAAGAGCTGAGCTTTCTTCAGTTTTCTGAAAGAGTGGATATTCTTGGGAGCTGGTGCATGTAGTTGCACCCTGAAATTATGCCTGCTAGATCCCAAAAAACAGGATTTCAGATGCATCCCTTTCCCCACGTTTCCTCGGGCTCTTCTCCCAGCATGTGGGCTCCTCTGGATTCCCACCTCTGCTCAGCCATTCTTTGAGGAGTCTGGGAGTCTGGCTGAGGTTCTGGATTCTACTGGGAAGACCAGTCACCTGAGTCTGATACTGTAGGAAGGCTTTTGATGGCATATTTCAGAGCTGTTTCATTAATAAGAATGACACAGTTTGTCCTTTTATTGACTGTTAATTTTTTTGCTCCTATTCTCCCCACCATACCTGTTTGCTTTTTGATTGTTTGGGTTTTTTTCCTTCCTCCCCTCCAGGAAAGAAATATCAAGCTAGTTCTTGAGCCTGCAAATGAAGAAGAGGAAATATCAGATGGCCTAGCTGAGATATCCTTAGATGGATTCCACTCTGACAATGCCACAGGGGCAAAGGTGCACTTAGATGCTGATGGCAACCTGAACTGGCCGGTCCTCTTTCTGTACCCTGAGCATGAGCAGACAGACTTCATTGCAGCTTTTCACGAGAACTCCAGGTAGAGGCACTGTCAGCAGCATTCTTGCATGCAGAGGTGTTGGAGTGGATGAGAACAGACAGCAAGTGAAACATTGCCATGCTAATGAAGTCTCTCCAGATTTCTAATCTCATATCTGACCCTGCTTTTGAGCAGGAGGTTGCACTAGATGACCTCCTGAGGTCCTTTCCAACCTGAATTCTATGATTTACGAATATCACTTTAAAATCTGAGGGCTGAAATCTCAACATTACCTAAATTTATAGCACAAAGAAACACATCGTATCTAATCAGTGTAATGAAGGGGGCTGACAGTGCAAACTTAGACCAGTGACAAGGAATACCAGTGACCCATCTGCATGCCTGGATTTTAGAGGTTCGTTAAGGTACTGTTCTGAAGCCCTCCAAATATGGGGTCTCAGAGAGAGGATTAAACTTTAAAATTATAAAAAGCTTCCAAAAGGAACCTCTCATAACCACCAGCAGCCCCATCGTTTCCTCAGGACAGCTGACTGAAGTGCTGCAGACCTTTGAGACTATAAAAAAAGTGACTGGCAAGGTGGGAATTCCACTTTCCCTGATGTTAACTTCAGTTTCTGATCTTTCAATGTTAAACAAACTTGGAATTTGCAACTTTTTTGGGGGGACAGATACATATTCCTTAGATCTACTAATAAGTTTAGTATTTAAAATTGCAGTGCAAGCAGATTAGTAAAGTTGTGGTTCTTACACAGTAGTGTTCACTACACCTTTTCATGACCAAAGGAAGTGAAAATGGGTTCTTAGAACAAATTCACCACCAGCTAATTTAGCCTGAAGGACCAAAATAAACAAGCCTCTGACACATGAGTGTGTTCTGAGCACTCTGATCTGATGAAGTGTGGTGCTGGTGGGACCATTTAGAAAGAAAATCAATTCTAGACGAAATGGAGGGTGTTTATTTTGACATCTTTTTCACTGTGAAAGTGAAAAGCTAAAAATACTTTGCTGTTGCACTGCTCAAGTTCGAAGCCAATAGCGTGACTTACAACAGGGTCTTGGTCTCACTGGGAAAGGAGTGACTTTGGAGGGAAGAAACTATTAGTGATCTAAACTTACTTTCAGACCTATTGTCTAATTTGCTAATGTACTTTTGCCATCATTCAAATGCGACTGTACAAATTACTGAAGCTGAACACTTCATCTAAGCTGACCAAGTGTATTTTGGCTTTTAGGTTTATTGATCATTTAATGGTGATGTTTGCTGAGTTACCTCCTTGGGATTTAGAAAGAAAATACCTTCCCAGCAATCTTGAGGTGAGAAGTTTGACTTTCCTTCTATATCAGGGTTGTTGTGTTGTGGGTTTGTTTTTTTTCTGGAGTGAGAGAATACACAGCTTTCAGTGTCCAAAAGCAATGGCATTGTTACCTGTTTACTGTGCACAGATGTGAAATAAGGATTTGGAGAGCTATGTTCGCTTATAAACTCAAACATTTTCCACGTGTGCTGACACAGACACAGAATTCATTAATGAAAATGAAAGTTCTGTCTTCCACTTACATTGTATTTGATAGAAAGTCATTATAAGGCATTGCTTAGATGCCCCTCTTTGTAATGATAATTAAGATTTAGACCATCAAGCTGGTAGGCTGCCTGCTTTTCTAACTGCATTGTTGTGAAGTTGCTCAATACGAATGAGAAAATACTGTTTTTTAAAAAAAGGTTATTTTCAGATCTAACTGGTGGTGCCTAAACACTCAATCCCATCAAGACAATATATGTCTGTTAAGACTTTAGCACATGTGGGATGCGAGTTGGTTGTGGCTACGGCAGGTTTGGAGAACTTGTCTGAAACTGTATGTAGAAGGATACAGGTGTTTATTTTTCATTTGCCACTTCAGTGTCACATGCAACAGGCAACAGTGAGCAGACAGGTCCAAAAGGACAGTGGCTCTGTACTTTACCAGATTGAAAACTTGAATTATAGCTCCATGTGTATGTACAGGCTAAGGTGCAGTTACTGGATTTGAATCTCTTAAATCTACTCTTTATTTTGTTTAAATGTCTTTAAACCTACTCAGTTTAGCTCACACCATTGCTGCTTTTCACCTGTTAAAAAGCAGCCCTTAGATTTTGAATGCTTCTCTGTAAAGCACAGGAACAGCCAGTGTATTTTGCCTTCCTGCTGCCACTGCCCTAAGAAGCTAAGCTGGTTTATACAGGGAAGATTTTTGGGTTTACACAAAACATTTTCTGTGTTACTGAAATTAGCATCTGACACAGTTGGTTCAAGGTCCAGAAGTCTGATAAATCTCTAACAGATACTGGACTTTCAACATCTTAGTAGTTTGCCTATCTTAAGTATTTAATAACCCTCCCATTATTTTTTTTTCAGCTCTATTTTGAAGATGAAGAAAGAGCAGAAATGTACAAGCTGAACCCAGAACACACGTTGCTACAAGTGCTGCAGCACCAAAGGTGAGGCTCTACCTGTTCATGTCCAGAGAGAGGACAGAGGCAAAATGTGTGAGCTTTGGGCTTGCAGTGCAGTTTGGTTTCTGATTTAATAGTCCTAACTCTTGGATTTTAATAGATAGTCCTAACTCTTCTCTGATTTAATAGTCCTAATTCTTGAAGGTGTGAAGCAGTGGCACCACATGGATTTTGTGCCTGGCTTTAGCGAGTTGCTGTTGGTTTGGGTTTTTCCTCCCCCCAAAAAAAAATGAACAACTTTTTCCAGGGCTGGATGGAGATAGGAAAGGGAGTTGGGCTACACACAAGCAGCAGCACAAAAGGGCTGTTTCAGTTCCCATCCACACAGTACTGCTTAAAAAAAAAAGAAAAAAAAAAAAGGGGGAAAAAAAACCAGCAGAGCAGCAGAGTATAAAGAGCATGTTGAAGGTTAACAATGCTCTCACTGTTATAAATGCTGTGTGAGCAACCCCCCCGCAGCATGCAGCACAGTTTCACTCTGAAACTGACTTTAAACTGTTGTGCAGTTATTTAGAGAGAAGAATTTGCTGTTCGTGAAGCCAAAAATTTATTGTAAAGCCCGTGCTATTAACTTACACCATCTTGTAGCTGGCTGGAGGAAGCCTGCTGCACAGCACTATGGCTTGGTCTGTCACGGTGGGAGCAGAGCTCCAGGTCTGCTGCCGCAGGCTGCGGCTGAACTGTCACTCCATAAAACTCAGCAGCATGCATAAGCCCTCAGGTTTCAGGGCAGCTGTAAAAGAAACCTCCTTCCAGAGGGAGAAGAACAGCTGTTTTAATTAGAAGTAGCTGTTGGGAGAAGAATTGATTCATAAAACACTCTGCCTTGGATGTGTGTAGTCCTGGCTACGACTCTGCTAATCGGCAAAAAAGAAAAAGCTTGTTGTTGGCCTCGGAGAGGTCAGTCTTCATTGAGCTGGGTGGAGGTTGCTCACTTTGCATGACACTTGGCCAGTGACAAGGAAGCCAAAGGACTCCTTTTAATCTTCACAGGTATTTTGTAAAGTCTGGGACCCCAACGGTTTTGGCATTTGTAAAGGGTTCTCCTTTCTCCAAGAAGTACTTCTCTGGCAAGAAGGTGCATCGACTATAATGAGCAAGAGTGAAACAAGAGGAGTCCTGTTCAAGAAGCTGCTGTTTGTTATCCCAGCTGCAGGCTGCAAACTTCTGCTTGAACAAAAATACCTTGCACGCTTCAGGGGAAAAATAAGCCTGGCACACAGGGAAACTTCCAGGAAGGCAGCATAGGAGAACAAAGGGCTTACAAGAGGGGATTATTTGTTTAAAAAGAAATCCAGCTGGCTTGCAGAAGGTCTCCTCCATGACGGGCTGCATGTGGTTTTGAAATAAACCTGAAGCAGTGCCAAACACTGGCTGCAGTTTTGAAGCAACAGCAGCTGGGAATGTACTTATTTACCTGTGAAAAATGACTGATTTCCTGGGAGGTGGGCTGTAGTTGCTGGGGTTTAACAGCAGTGGGCTGGGGAGATACCTGCCTGTTGCAGCAGGGTGGATGCAGTCGGATTCCTGCCTGGGGTGAAGCAGCTGCTGGTTTTCCACCGCTTGGCTCTGCTGCTGGCCAGGGTAAAGCAGAGCTCTTTATTCAGAGCGGTGTGTTTTACTGACCCTTTTGCTTCCTTACTGATTGTCCTATCTAACCTGGAAATAAACATGTCTATTTTAAGTAGACTGACTTCTGCCTAGTAAATGAAACCATTTTTCTCACCTTATGAAATACTACAAGAGAATGATTAACAGTAATTCTAAACATAACCTTATCCACTGCGCTAAGTGGTAAAGCCAAGGTCTTCTGCACTTCTGTATTAGCTTTCAGCAATTAATTAGAAGTAATTCTAAATCTCTCATTTCTCTCTCTTCTGCCATCTCTGTGATTGCAGAAATACACTGCAGTTTTAGACACATATAGCACATGGGGCATTAAAAAGCTGTTCAGCCATAAACACTTCTGCTTAGATCATGGAGGATTTTTCTCGCTCCAGAGCTGGATTCAGACAGCTCTGAAGAAAGCATTTCCATTTCACTATTCCTAAATTTCTGCACCATGCACAAATACAGTTAAAAGCATCTCCATCTGAGGATGCAGAAATTTAATCTCCAAAGCTTAGGGTTATTTTTCCAGCAAGTTTGGCTTCCTTTTCCCAGAGCGTTGGTTCTGGCCGGCCAGCCCTTGCCTCGCTGCCTCCTGCTCTCAGAGGGCAGAGATTCGGGCAGCCACATAGTACAAGCTGAAGCTGTTGCAGGCGATGCAGCAGAGGTTGCAGAGGGAGGACAGAGCATGGTAGAGGGTGAGCTGCTGGGACAGCTGCCTGTAGCTGGGGTTGGAGGCACGCAGCTGCTTGCAGGACTGGCTGGTGAACAGCCCGACCTCCTGGCCGAGGCCGTGGCTGCGCTCCACAAGGTGCATGTCTGCCTGGATGTCGGAGGTGACCTGCCCGAACCACTGCGTGTTCAGCACAGAAGCAGCGACGCAAACAAAGAAGACGATGATCTGCAGGGGAGCAACACCGGCCGTGAACACCTTGCACACGTGGTGGGTTAAATTTCTCCCCCAGCCCCTCTTACACACAAGGCTGGCTGCAATCTGGATGCTAAATGGTTTCCTTTAACCAGAGCCGTGTGTGAACCTCGTCATCGCTTGCAAACCAGCCTCAGTGGAGCAGAGTGGAGCAGAACCCTGCTGGGGAAGGGGTTTGGGCTACAGCCAGCTCGTGTTTTAAAGCGAGGGAATACCTGTGTCGTTTGTTCATCGCTGAGCAGCTCACTGGGGTGGTACATGGCAAAGAGAGTCAGGTTGAGGAAGGCACAAGCAGAACCGATGTGGAAGTAGCAGGGGGAGAGCTCGCGCTGGATGAAGCCGTAGGTGTGGCGAGGGAGGCGGCTGCCCATCACGAACCCTGTAAGGGGGGAGAACAGGTAGGTCCCAGGGCAAAGCCCCCTCCCCTGGGGCTGAGAGCCACAGCAGCATGCACAAACCACAACCTACCAGCCACGAAGGTCACCCAGATCTGCATTCCCCAGGAGGTGGAGAGGAGAACCAGGTGCAGCAGTTTGATGGTGTTGGAGGGCTCTGTGTCAGTCATCATGGTGTCCTGGCTGGGGATGGTGTCCTGTCCTGGTCCCTCCATGTCAGCCAAGCCACCCCAAAATTCAGTCCCCAGCTGCCTGCTTATTCAGGAAGAGCTTTGGAGCTGGCACAGCCCCTTCCCAGCCCCACCACCACACACCAGACCAGGCTGCAAACCCAGTTCTCAGACCCCTTGTATCCTGGGGGCAGGGCACTGCGTCAGCACCTGGTAACTGGCCGTTTTGGGTGGACTTTTGGTAAAGTCCAGCCAAAGCCCCTGCTGACCCCTGGCAGCAGGAACAAGCAGAAAGTCAATAAAAAGGGGAAAAGCAAAAACCCTGATGAATACACCTGCCCGTGCTGTGGCCATCAAAGAGCCCTCTTGGCCAGGGAGAATTCCTCTTGTTTAAAACCAGCAACAGCTTCTGCACACTTAAACCAAAAAGCCTGGGGGCTTGAAGAAGCAGGGCTGGCTCCAGGCTCACCCCGCTGCCCCAGACCCCACGCTGGCACAAGCATAAGAGCTCGGGCAGTGGCGGGGAGAAGGAGGCTGTGAAGGAGCTGCCAGCTCCGCTACAAGGAAATTAATTAAAACAAAGCTTATGGGAGCAGCCCATCAATTCTGCCGCCTGCTTTATTCCTCCTCCTCCTCCTCTCGGCCAGCCATCCCGGGGTGTGAATTACAGCAGGGATAGCCTTGAGAGAGATGCTGCCATCTAATTACATCCCACTCCCCCTGCAAAACTGATACGTATATGCTGTGGTTTTATATATCAAATTTGATGTATTTATTTAGGTATCTATAAAATCGGCTCCTTGAAGCATTCTTGTGATGGTAGCATCACGTACTGGAGAAGGTGCTCGGATCCCACCTGGAGTGCTGGCCTGTAAATCCCCAGAAATCTTCATGATCTTTCCTTTGCCAAAAGCTTCTTGGCATTTCTGGGCGCTGGGGACAGCCAGCACCGAGCCCTGCTGCTCCCGGGGTCCCAGATCTGCCTTCCCAAATCATTTCCCTCCACACAGGAGTTAGCAGCCGAGAGCAGCCAGGCAGCTGGGTGCTTTTGTGCGAAGAAGCTGCAGCCAGGAGGGTTGTTCAGAGCAGGAGGTAACACCCTGCAGGGATTTCTTCTTTTTTTTTATGGGGAAAAGAAAAAAAGTGTTTGATTGCTACCTTGGCCCTAGAGTGGTGCATTTGGTGGGGGGGACAAATAGGGGCTCTGGGAAAGGCTGATAAGGGCAAGCTGCTCCCAATAGGCTCCAGTGCACCCACCAGTGGGTCCCTCCTCTCCAGGGAGCTGGCTGTGGGATGAGGTGGTTGGAGATGGGGGCTCCAGGGATTCTCCAAGCCAGCCAGTCTGGCTCTCCACACTGCTATGCCTGAGGCCAGCAGATGCTGCAGGACTGCAGGTTTTCTCCCAGGTGCACTGTCCTGGTTTTTAGCTGGGACAGAGCTGGGTTTCTTTTTAGTAGTTAGAACAGCTCTGTGGTTTGGTTTCAGCTGGGATTTGATATGAGAGAAACGCTGAGAACACACCAGTGTTTGCATTTGTCGCTGGAAGTGAAGGACTTTTTGTTCTGTCAGTCGACAAGAGCAACATCTAAGGGGGTGAGGAATATTTCAATTAATGAGCTAAATTGGCATTTGGCTCTGCCAAGGGGATATTCCAGATCGTATCCCATCATGTCCAGTATATCAGTGAGGGGCTCTTCCTCTCTTGCTCTCTCTGGCTTTCGCTCGGGCTCTGGCTCTCCCGGGATTGCGGTTTCGGTTCGGGGTTGTCGCTCCTTCGGGATCGTTATCTGGGATCGGGCCGGGCTTGGTCGGTGGGTGGTGAGCAATGGCACTGGGTGTCACTCATTTGTGTATTTGATTCATCTTATTATTATCATTCTTATTTTAATATCATTCTTATTTTAAGTTTTCTTTTATTTCCATTATGAAACTGTTCTTCTCTCACCCTATGAGTCTCCTCACCCTTGCTCCCCAATTCTGTCCCCTATCCCTGTGCAGGGGCAGTGAGCGAGCGGCTGCGTTTGGCTGCAGCCCAGTGAAACCCCCACATGCACATAAACCCCAAGATGCCTCACCCCGCTGCAGCTCTCTGTCATGCCCCCAAACTGCTCCCACTCCATCACTCTTCACCCCCAGGGTCCCAGCCAGGCTGGGGCGAGGGCTGACCCTGGCCCCACAGCAGGAAAAAGCACAATTCCTGAGGAGAAGGGGAGGACAGGGAAAGTTTAATGCTCAGACAAATACATCATTCCCTGCACTTCATCAAGCAGCAGCAGTTTCTAATGGTCAGTTTAAAGGATGGCTCGCATCCTGGTGATAAAAAGGCAGAATTGCTCCAAGTTTTGGGAGATAAGAGGGCTCGATAAAAATTGAATGTTTTGTGGTGTGTTCAGCTTGAGATGGCTTTATCTCGTGGTGGGGAGGTTGGGGCAGCACCGTGCCAGGCCTTGCATGGAGATGTTTATGATCAGAGATCAGGAGTCTGTGGCTCCAGGGATGGGAGATGGGCAGGCAGCTCGTTCTGCTTGAAAACCAGGTGGGGAATTTGGGTGGAAAAGCACCTTTCTAGGGACTGGGTGTTGCAAGGGTTGTGGGGGAACACATGGGAGTGCCTGGAAAATGCCCTGTGCTCATTGCTGGTGCCCCACAGCCTCATCTGACCCCGAGCACAGCATCACTGTCGCTTCCTCAGGGTTGAGCTTTGCAAAACCCTTGCTCGGGGTTAAGCACACAGGGGCTTTTCTAGAAAAGTTGAGGGCAGGCAGGGCTGCCTGTGTCTGAGGGCAGACACCCATCCCCTGGGGTGTGACAGATGAGGAGCACTTCCACTGTCACCCATGCTGCATTTCACAGCACCTCAGGGAGAAGCAGGTTGGCAGCAAGGTCTTTGCAATGGTCCCAACCCCATCCTCTGCTGCTGCCGACATCTGTGAAACAGCAGCTGGGGGGCAAACACCCCCTGAGGCACTCAGCTCATTAGTGCTCAGGGCAATTAGGGATGGCAATGAAGCTGTGAGGCTCTGGGATTCAGCACCTGCCTGCAACCCCTCTCTGTGGCCTTGGTGGCCTTGCTCAGACTTTTAAACTTTTTCAGTGCCCCTGAGGCAGTTTGGGGTTTGCAGCTCAAAGTGTTGGTGCACCCAATGGACAGGGACAAGGGGCAGCAGCTCTTGGGGCAAGTGACCTCCCCACTTCTCACCAGGTGAAGTGGCACCTGCCTGGGGTGTGCTGTGGGTGTGGGACCCCCACCCCACACTCACCGGCTGGGCAGCTGCCCAGCAAACCCCCGGAGCAGGCACTCACCCAGAGCTGTCCTGGTTTTGGATGGGACAGGACTGATTTTCTTCTTGGAGGCTAGAACAGCGCTGTGTTTTGGATTCAGTA
>NW_010326595.1:0-20510 GCF_000700745.2 Antrostomus carolinensis | reverse complement strand
GAGGAGAGGAGAGGAGAGGAGAGGAGGGGAAACATACAATGGCAAAAAAACCATCAGCAGTTGTGGAGAAAATCAGCTTTGTGATATGAAGGGGATTTTTTTCTTTATTTTTCTTCCTTGATTCTCTCTTTTTTCTTTTGTGTTGTTAGGAAACTATAGCTTCTTACATTAGTAGCTCACAATGTGTAGTAACCCTATTATACACGGTTTCTGACCATTACTTTACAACACAGTATTATTTTTAAAGATGGATTTTAAGCTAGTTTATTAAATGCATGTGGTGGTATTGGCATTATCTCTTCAAAGGAAATTAAACCTTATATCTGAATTTCAGCTATTTCTTTACAAAAAGGTAAAAATCAATCCAATTCTGCTTCTAGACATTGTGGCCAAATCCAAATGTGTGTTACCGTTGCAGATTTGAGCTAACTGAAATCTCTTGATATGAAATGGTGAGAACCAGCATTTTGTTTACATCAGGTATTGTGGAACAAGACACTTGTGCATTACAAGGTGCTTTTAATCCTACTTAAAACCTTGACAGAAGGGTGCACTGAACACTGAGAGTTCTGTTTGCTTGGTGTAAGGGATGGGGGGAAGAAAAGTAAGAGGAAAAAACAAGAACTCTTTTTGGGAAGAAAGGAGGAGAAACTGTCAAGCCTGAATAGTGATTCACTTTTTGAAAAGCACTGCTTTTACAAAGCATTAGATGTATAACTCTGGGGAGAGTATACAAACATGCAGGAATAAGAGCAACAACCTTCTCCCTCTTATTTTCTCTGAGCTGCCACAATAGAGTTATATATCTGGACTCTACTAAATAAAAAATCCATTTCCCCTTGGATTAATGACACAGAAAACAATTTTGGGCTGGAACTTAAAATCTAAATAGGACTTCATTCCAGCTGAACTCAGGAAGTAAGAATAATCATGAAAGCAGCAGCAGCAAAACCAATAACAGCTTGACCATGCTGATGCCTTTGTCTATGTGAGATCTGCATTAGTGATTCTGCTCCCATTGCTTTTCTGGGATGAGGGGTGCTGCAGAGAATGACAAAAGTGTCTTTATTTGGTTTTGTTAGAGGTGCTACATGTTTCATAAGCAGACAACGTTTGGAGCAAGGAAGCTTTCAGGAAAAGAACAATTTTTCTGCAGTGTCTGCACAGGGTCTGGCACAGTGGGTCCAAAGCCCAATTAGATTGCTTGAAGCTATACGGATATTGCAGAGATACCTAGGATGTGCGAGTGACACTCACAATATTCTTCAAATGCAGATTGAGCATCAAGTTTCACACACACAAAATCACAGAATGGTAGGGGTTGGAATGGACCTCTGGAGATAATAATCCAACCCCCCTGCCAGAGCAGGTTCACCTCGAGCAAGTTGCACCATCCAGGTGGATTTTTAATATCTCCAGAGACGGAGACTCCACAACCTCTCTGGGCAGCTTTTTTCAGTGCTCTGACACCCTCACAGTGAAGAAATTTTTCCTCATGTTTAAGTAGCACCTCCTGTGTTCCAGCTTGTGCCCATTGCCCCTTGTCCTATCGCTGGCCACCACTGAGAAGAGTCTGGCCCCATCCTCTTGACACCCGCCCTTTACATATTTATAAACATTAATAAGGTCCCCTCTCAGTCTGCTCTTCTCCAGGCTAAACAGACCCAGGTCTTTCAGTCTTTCCATCCCCTTAATCATCTTAGTACCTTCCACTGGACTCTCTCCAGAAGTTCCCTGTCTCTCTTGAACTGGGGAGCCCAGAACTGGACACAATATTCCAGATGCGGCCTCATCAAGGCAGAGTAGAGGGGGAGGAGAACCTCCCTCGACCTGCTGGTCACACTCTTCCTAATGCACCTCAGGATATTGTTGGCTTTCCTGGCCACAAGGGCACATTGTTGGCTCATGGTCAACTGGTCATCCACCAGTACTCCCAGGTCCTTCTCTGCTGGGCTGCATTCCAGCAGGTCAACCCCCAACCTGTACTGGTGGCTGGGATTATTCCTCCCCAGGTGCAGGACCATACACTTGCCCTTATCAAACTTCATCAGGTCCCTCTGTGCTCAACTCTCCAACCTGTCCAGACCTCACTGAATGGCAGCACAGCATTCCGGTGTATCAGCCATTCCTCCCAGTTTAGTGTCACCAGCAAACTTGCTGATGGTATACTCAGCCCCTTCATCCAAGTCATTGATGACTATATTGCTACTTACAGGGAACAATTTATACCCCCAAGTCAAATGTCTTTTATTTAGAACACTGAAAAAAAAAAATGAAGGAAAGATCTGAAGTAAAATACAATAGCAAGTATGTGACCCACGTGTGTTTTCTATCACAAACTGCTGAGCTTTTCCACACAAAATGACAGTTGTCACTGCAGATGACAAATTCTTAAAAATGAAAGCCTGGTACACAGAAAGCAGCAAATCAAAAGACTTGCTTAGCTTCATACCCAAAAATAACATCGTGCCTCATTCCAATATTTCTCTTAGGTCCATAACTGAGCATTTTTTTCTGTATTCAGCTATCACGGCTGTTGCAGAGAGACACCTGTATTTGAACCTGGACATTTCATAAATGGGAAATACAAAGCCAATAATCCATTTACTTAATCATATACATGGTTGGTGACAGAAGGTCAGCATATGATTTTCTATTACCTGGCCAAGTGATTCCCACACATTCAGTCATCAAACTCATTTTACTCAGCTGAGTATAGAGAAGTGGTAAAAGTCCATTGAAAACATTCCTTGTAATCTTAATGAAGTAAGGGGAGATACCAAAGCCTGCACCCTTATCAGAATAACACAATTAGGCAAATTCCGCTTGCAGCAGTACATTATTTTGCAGTTTGAATTATTTTTAAACAAGCACCTCTCCTGCCTAAGGTGAGCATGAGTGGATAAGTAAATGGTCATTTCACATGTATAGCATGAGAATAACAACACAATGAATATTGGAAAGGTTTAAACCCTTCATTTTGTGCCAGAAAATTGCTTCCTATCTTTGACAACATAGTGGCCTAGGAGAAACGTATTTTCCATAGTTGGCCAATGCATCTATTGTAAAACATCAGTTCTTCAGAAAGTCCTGTTGCCTTAGGTAAACACGAAGTATACTTCTAAAAGGACTTTATCTGATTTTTCACTGCATTGGAGATGAAGTGTCTCATTGCCTGTAAACGGTTGAGCAGGCAGGCTCACTTTTTAATGACAGATATAAATACATCTCTTCTGATTTTCTTTTGTAAGAATTATGTAGGGAGACTCCCTGAAAGTTAGTTAAATGAAACTAGTATAAATCTGGAACATCAGCATCTCCCTGCATAAATTTATAAGCACTGATTCCAAAAGGTTAACAATATGGCAGATGGATATCACGATGTGTGAACTCAGAAAGTTGAGAATTCACGGTTTGGTTCCAAAAGCAGTTAAAAATCTGAGCATTTCCCCGGTCCTCTTAAGCAGGCTTCCTTGACTGACGTAAACCACCTGCTGCTTCAGTTCAAGCCAAAAATAGTCAAAGAACAGCACTTATGTGTCTTTTGCATTGCTTCTGCTCTTCATTTCATTGAGAATCTGAAAACATGGAAGTAGAGACAAAAATGCACAAGTATGAGCTACCCCATTTAAACAAATAAATGTCAGCCTCTGGAAGAAGTTAGTCTAATGTCGAGTTCTGGGTTGAGGTCAAATGTTTTCAGTGCTCAATTTATGCTGAGATTCTTCCACTTGGAGAAGCATTTTTGCAATACCAGGAAAAATGTATTTTCTATCCTTTCTGTGCAAAAGCTATTCCTGCATCTTTATGCACCTGATATCACACTGTGCAACTTTTTTCCTCTCGATGCCCTCCTTTCATATGGACAGCCTTAAGCAAATGCAGAGAAGTAGAAAAAATTTAAACTAAAGAAAAATATATACATTTGTCTCATCTTTCTGTCTTTTTCACACATTATATTGCTGTGGCTTTATTTACTCATCAGGAAGAGATGATCTCCCATGACCTTGGGTAAGTAACTATTGAAAATATGTGTACACAGTATAAAGTAGAGTTGTGCAGATGCTAAGCTAGATCTGAATTAATGGAAATGAATGGTGCAACTGTAACATAAGCCTCCATTTATCTTGGTCTCTGGTGGTGCATGAAACTGAACAAGATTAACACCTAAGGCCCCATACAGAAGGGAAGTCCCTCTGGGAAAAAGAGATAACCCTTCTCAGGCAGATTCACCTTCTGCACAAAGTAGATTTGCCAACACATGTAAGATATTCTACTTTAAGAAAGCTAATATTTTACTCCTCCTCAGCGTGGTGCTGTGTCTCCCTCTGATGGCATCTGGACCACACTTCCGAGCTGATGAACATGCTAAATTCTTGCATAACAAAGGATGTCGTTTTGGCTCAGTTAATGGATATATTTAAGTTAGAGTTCCTAGGCTTAAAACCTACTATTCCATCAAAAGGTGATCTTGCTTTCTAGCCCTCCAGTGAATCAAGTAATAGGGACAATTTTTTAGAAGGGACCAGTTCTAAGCCACAACTGAATTGAATTAATGTTTGCAAGTCCGCAAGGGCAGAAGAACAAGGGGAGATTTAGCAAACAGTACTTGCTAAAAAAGCTGAAAGAACTTTCAACATTTCAGAGTTAACTCTACCAGACTAATCTGAACATCCAGTTTGTCTCAAGACTATAAAACAGCTAGAAGAATCTATAATTTCCAGAAGACCCTCAGGACTTGCCAGCAGACTTGGCATTTGAAAGACTTCCTAGTTACCCACAGCTTCTGATTGTCACCCTGAGGACCCCAAAGAAGCTTTGCAGCCACCATGTGCAGCTTTACTGTCCTTCACACACTGCATCCCACTGAGTGACTTGGTTTTGAACTGCCATTTCATGACAAATGGTTGCAAAAGATTTGTCCCACACTAGCAATTACAGAAACACACTAACAATAATCTCAGTACTAATATTTTGTTTAAAATGTATGCATTTACATTCTCTCTTTTTGTTCAGACCAGCCTGACGAAGGTCTGCTGAACTAGATAAGTTTATTAAGAGAATTGAACTGTGTGCTTTTGCTGGTAACTGGAAGACTTCACCATAACGTGTCAGACCTTAGAAGAAGGGTCACCTTAAGGTCCACTTGAATATTCTTCTATAATTAATACTTCTAAATGGGACAGAACAGAGAATTCCCACTAGTAACTCAGTTCTCACTAGTAATTCAGATAGCTTGGTTATACTGAAAACCAGAGGTATGATGGGGACGAGATTCTTTTTTTCCACTTACATAAGCAACAAATATCTGTTCATATAGCATTAAAAATACTGTCTTCTTGTGATATCACAGTACAGAACTTAGCAAAATGTCTCAAGGCATTAAAAACAATAGCATTAAAAATAATCCTCCTGCAATGAAAACTCTCAGTGATCCAGGATCTAGACATAAGGATGAAGCAAACATTTCTTGTTACATGTCTCAACATCTGTATGTCCTGGAAAAATATATTAAAAAAAAAAAGAACCTATAGCAAAAAACATGTGATTAAAATCAGCACACTGCCATTGATTTCAGTAAGTCACTGTTTTATAATATTTCAGGGTGTACCACTGAGCTTCAGAAAGAACAGCAACATCTTAGACCTGCTGCCTCTAGGTCTGAAACCTTTCCTTCATATCTGAATCCATTTTACTTCTCAGAAACAAATCAACCAAAAAATAATGTTATAACACAAAAGAATGATATTAATAAGAGGAGATTGAAATGCTAGCACTGTCTCTGTAGGAGCCAAAACTAGTGCCTTTTGATTCTGCTGGGGGCATTGATACAGAAATTCACAGGAAACTGTCTAATCAGAAGTAAATGCTCTTTCTGCAGAGCATTCTTTTTACTTCTCTGAGCCGTGTGTTCATGGAAGGGCAACTGCCTGGTGCTAATGGTTAAACCCGGGGGGGGAGGGGAGGAGGGGGGGGGGGTTCAACCTCTATTTCTGTGCCCATGCAAATTTCCCAGAGAAACCAGACTCCTTTAGAAAGTTCACATACAGAGATTGCTGTAAGAATGTGTGAATCTCTACACAGACTCCATAGAGTTAGCTCATTGATCACCTTATTGAAAAGCACTCAGATGGGAGGTGTTTTTGTATTTTTCGGGTGACATAAGCTTGTTTTGGCCCTGTTTTGAGGGAAAGGAACTCCCTTGACCTATATGTGAACCTGGCTGGCTATCTGTGGATCTGGGGCATGCGTAGCACTGTTCAGACATGGGGTCCTGGCTGATTCAAATCATGGGCAGATCAAGCCAATGTGTGCCTGCAGAATACCACGGTCATTCATTTCCTTCACCAAACCCTTCACTATCTAGTTTCCAATTTGGCTTGAGCTGTTTTCACCTGCGTGTCAGCTGAGTCCTGCAATCAGATGTTCACAGTAGCCCGACCACCACTGTGTTCCTGACACATGACGCTGGTTTCTAGACAACACTGGAGGCATCTTCAGAAGGAAATTTGATCCAACTGAGGTAAGATTTATCTTTTGGCTTGAGATCTCCCTCAACAAGAGTGCGGGTTCTTAATGGGAGAAACTCTTTTCTTAAGAAGGGTGAGCCCAGTGGGTCCTCCACTAAGACAATGTATTTTAGTGCTCCAGGGATAGTAACTAAGACCTGGATTCCTTCCCCGGCTGGGCCACAGCTTCTCTACAGATTTCTGAGACTCAGATAATGATGGCAGCACTTCTCCTGCAGATTTTGGGTTATTTAGATAAAAGTCCATCTATATTTTCTACTCCCTAAATTAAATAAGATTCATTTTATCTCATATAAGACAGGAACTGGCAGGTTTAACTTCTGAATGACTTTGTGGTGATCAGACACTGATATTTGGGAATGTAGGACATAGAAATGATGGCAGACAGATGTAACGAACTTGTTCTGGCAGGGTAGTAGTAAAATTCATTTAAGTCTTCTAGTCATTTGCTCGGAAATATTTTAAAAAATACAGTAGTGTTTTGTTCGACATGGCTGAGTTGGTTTTTGGGGGGAGGGTTGTTGGGTTGTTTTTTGGGGTTTTTTTGCATATTAGTATGAGCCAGGCTACAAATCTCTATTAGGTTAAAATACTGCACTGAAGTGATAGAAGGCCAAAGTACAAATAGCAATGAAAAGAAACACAACAAGAAGCTGAGCACCTTGGCAATTGGGATGAGCCAGTTTAGTTTGCTCAGGCTACAGGAAAGGTTCTGCAAGTGCTGCAGCAGGGAGCTTGTGGGTCAAAATACAGCCAAGGAGAAGGGATTGGTCAGGACCAAATTATAAATGAGATCCTTTTGGACCAAATTCTAGCAAACACTTTCAAAGAGGGAGACATAGGAAATTAGGCTGCCAAATTAGAGCTCAGCTTCTGTGCTTACAGCATGACAATATCCTGTGATTTTTAGTGGGAACAAGATACACCAGCACCTGAGGAGAGCACATATCCCCATTGGAAACCACGGGAATTCACCATTCTCCCAGTGCAGCAACAAATGTAAATTCATCCCATTGCTTTCCATGCTCTCTTTTTCATACATGCACAGAACTGCCCACATTTTAAGTAATGCACATAGTTACCTCAGCTTTTGGAAATAAACTGTATGATAGCACAGAGTAGAAACAGCGTCTGATGAAGGCTGTCTTTAACAGCACAGCTGGTAAGAGCAAAGAATTACTCTGTGCACAAGAGCCATTAAGCCACAGGAAGGTGTCCATAAGAGTGGGACTGGGCAGACTTACACATTTGGAAAGAGAAATATGCACAGGCTGGCTTCAAGGGGAAAGAAAAGAAAGTGTGCCCTGGAAATATAATGTGAAAACTTCCTATTGGTCCTTCAGGTTGCATAGCCCAGGAGACCATGGTTGCTATAGTGTAAGATGGTATTGCCGCTTTCACAGCTAATGGTTTAGATGAGCTCCAATCTAGATATGAACCCTTGAGTTACTGTGTATTGTCGCAGTATCAGTGCCTTAACCCATCCTCCCACTTGTGCTTTATAGATCGTACAAGAACAGGATTACATCGGTCTGTTTCTGACTGAGGTTTCTAAGGTTTTAACAGGTCCTTGTAATAGCTGCTATGGTAGTGTGCAGTTAACCTTTATTGCCGTGAGGGCCCTATTAAGAATGAGTTATGTTCATCCCCTTTAAGGAAGGAAAGATTATGCTTCCAGATATGTTGATACATTTGACATATGCCCTGTGACTGCCAGGACTCTCAGGCACCAAAAGTGCTGTTTTCATAAAGCTGTAATTTTTGTTTATACAATATAGACACATGCTTGTAGTGGTAATTTGTGCATGGTGCTCAGAAACTGAGTGATGAAACTACATAGATTGAGTGAGGCAATAAGACTGCACTGTACATAACACTGCACACTGAAAACCCACCCTCACAAGGACAGCCTGTGTAAAACCAGTACCCTTTTGCTTGTTCCAATTAAAATATCCATAAACATTTTCACTTGTTGCTATCATGGCATCAGTTTGAACACATAGAATTGCTTCATTTGTAAGTATGTGCAATTATATTTGTGAATGAAAACATCGAATTTGATTCATTTAGACTAGTAGATGTTTGTGTTCACAATTCAGAAAGCAGCAAAGCAATTGCATGACTGCCAGTGTTGCCGTTGTTACTACTGATAATTTCTCATCCAGAAATCCATACCCAAACCAAGGGATTTTTTACTCCATTCTTTTTTAAAAACTTTCCCTTCTTCTGCTCACAGAAGAAATACAATGGCTACATCTACAGTGTAGGCTGAGTCTGGGAGTGACCTTAACCCTAGAGTCCTGACAGATCATTACCATATTTCTTATAAAAACAGGAAATATGAACAAAACAGTCTAAGCGGATCTACCTGAAAGACTATTTTTACTTTTCCACTTTACGTCCCATCTCCCAACCCTACTATTCTTGTCTCACTGCATCACTTGGGAGGATATTCACATGTCAATGCAAAATCTGTGGTTGTAGCATAGGAAAAAAATCCAGTACCTTACTGTGCCTAAGCTGAAAACCCCTCTACAGGGAAAGTGGAAAAGGCTGAATAATATAATTCACATACAGCAGGTCCTGACTTTTGTATGAACAAAAAAGGTTCAAAATTAATACAAGTCTCATAAACACAAATTCTGTGACTTGTATGAAGAATAGCTACTCATGTAGTATCAGAATGAGTTTGAGAGAGAAAGTAGTATCCAGCTTATGTGCCAAGTCAATAGAAGGAATCCAAAGCTATCTAAGAATTGAAATTACCTTCTGAAACAAATGTAAGAAGTCCTTCTGGTTCTTTTTTTTTTTTTCAAAGGAGACCAAATCTGGGGATTACAGCAATTTTGTCATCTTCCAGTCATACACAGGCATGTCTCAGGGGTGTGTACCTCTGCCTGCCAGCAGACACTCCACTTAGGGTCATGTAACACTGGATTACATTCCAGGAGGGGGCTGGAGTCCTTCTAAGAGTTCAAGGAAACATTCAGACAAAAAGTTAATCAAGGGTTAATGATTCTGCAACAATTCAATGGGAAGGTCATAGGCATTTGACTGTTTTATGACTGATTGATGGATTTCATATACTGATCACAAATGGTCTAAGGAATCTCTCTGATGATAATCTTTCCTACATCTGCAAATGATGTAGGAAAGTATTAGAGAACATGAGCTCACAAATGCTGGTTTTGCTTCTCCTCTACACCAGCTCCACTTGGGATGACAACACTGAGTCATATCCCTTGCTTTATTTTCAACCTTGTGATATTTGTGTCTTTTTCCTTGTAGCCCAATGTATTGAGGACAAGATCTGCATAAATAAAAACCCAAGCACTCAGAATCGTAATAGATTGTTAAACACAGAAAGATGGCCTGTTTGTTTGAAAAATCCCTGAGACAGTGGGGCTGTGAACCTACTCTACATTCACCATTTTTTACATCTGCCCAAAGTACCTGAAAGTACCTACTGATGTAGATATTTAGTTAAAGAGACTTTTGATCTGACCAAACTTTAGATGCTGGTGGAAGTTTTTGTTTGCCCTGCTTATTTGAAAACCCAGAAGCATATTTAAGTCTTGCTGAACAGATTTTTGATCCTGATTTTAAACTCTGACTTTTAAGAATCTGCCCATTCTGACTTGTTACAAAACAACACACACGTGCATGTATGTATTCTCCACATTTGGCTCTAGCTGTTCCTTTTTTACCGCTTACTCTTTGTTCTAAGTCCTAGGACAAAGATCAACATTAATTATTTTATTAAATTTTAGTCCCATCATCTCTCACTCTTCAGCAAGCCCTGAAGTGTTAATCTTAAAATGGATGTGAGCAATTTGCTGAATAGAAATGGATTTAAAGCATATATACTAAGGTAATGCCGAGTAATTATCATCACAGGTATTCCAGATTAGAGAAAGGAAATTTTTTTTTCTCCCCAGTTCGGTTGCTGAACAAAAGAAAAAGAAGAAAAATCAGACTGGAAAGTTCCTCAGAGGTTTGGGTTAATTTAAAGTATAACCCTCAGGGTTTTAACTTGAATATACTACAAATATCTTTTTCACTTCAGTGCAAAATATTTTGTTTTGTTGTTGGTTAAATTTCTCTTTCTAATAACTTTTATGTATTTTAGACTTAAAAAAAATTAAAGATGATGTTTAAAGTAAAAAGTAAAACATTAACTTAGACAATTACAAAATGAAGTCTCTTTAATTTCTGTACTTGCTTTTTAGTCACTAAATTTGACCCAAATCAGCAAAGCATTTTCGCATCCCTGAAATAAATCTATGGTTATTTTGTCAAATTTGCTATACAACAAAGCTTTTCAAGTGTTCTTTTTATGATTCATTGTATTTGTTCTTCTTGAACATTAACACAAGAACACTTGTGCTCATAAGAAAGCTGGAGTGTCATATGAATGTGCTACTTCAGTGGGAGCCACCATCACGAACGTTGTTTGGGACTGAAACAAGTAGCATGCGGTAAAAATGTAATGTGACTGCAGAGATCATTCACCAAAGAGGGACTAGCTGGTGAGAAATATACTGCTGAAACATCTGCACACCAACCATTGATTTGATCATCTCAAACAATGAGAAAAGCCTGTCTGTAAACACACACTAAAAAGAGTGCCTAATCCATCAAATAGATTGTTTGCTGCAGATGGTCTCCCCAGCTCTATCTATAGGTGTGCAAATAAAAACAGATGACCATATAAGCATGACATGGAGACCTATTGGGTTATCTTGTATACCAGTTTATATCCAGTCAGGGAGCCTCAGAATCCACAAGTGAGCCAGAAGTGCTTATAGACACCTGATGGTTTCTGGAGAGGTTTAACTTTTATCTTTTCTACAGGAGTTTTTGTTATCCTGAGAGGCCTAGTACTTACTTGCAGCTTCAGGATCTGCAGCATGAAATGATAAAGAGCCAGGAAAAGCAAAAAGAAAGTTTTTTTTAAGATTGTGGTTTCAAAGAAACAAAAAAAAAGGCAGTCTCTGGAACTAACCGTATATCACTTGCTGACACTGAACCATCAAAAAATATCATCCAGTGCTAATCTTAAGAGACAGAGAGCTAAAGAATCTGAGCCAAAGAACCACTTCAGGAAGCCATTACATGCTGTGCATCAGGTTACCTGGGAGTACAAACCCCATGCAGTTGAGAACAGAATATAAACCTAGTGATAAACCTTACAGTGTCTTTTGTTTTAATCCACTTGCAATTTTGTGCACTTCCTTATACTGAAGTCACATAGAAGGTGGACAAAGAAGGCAAAAGACAAAGGAATAAAGAATATAGTGGAGAGATTTAAAAGCTGACTGGTTTTGTGCTGTTACCTCCCGTGCATCATCATGGTTGTTATTGAATTCAGCATCTCAAGGCCCCACTGTGCTAGCTATGCTGTGAACACCAGGAGCCACCAAGGAAATGGCTACAGGCATCAAAAAATTTAGGTCTGGGCTCACTACACATAAAAAGTAAAGCCCAAGGCCTTCACTGTAGTCAAAGAAGAGCAATAGGCATGGCCACAGGGTGCTCCAGCCTACCTAAGGTCTGAAGCACATGCTGGAGGTTCCCTTGTTTCTCTGTATATAATCCTCCAGAGCAACTAGGTTCCCAAATGGGGAATGCCTTGAGGAAAAAAGCTGCACACGGTTTGGAACAGACTAATTAATCTGAGGGATCAGCTTCGCCGTCTCCAGAGCACAAGGCACTTGCTGCCTCGCTGACAGCGACAGAAGGGCTTCCAGACAGGCTGACCGTGACTGATCAGATGAGAAAGACTTGGGGGGATCCAGGCAGTGCAATGCATCTGTCAGTGAAACAAGTGTGCAGACTGGGGACACCATTCAAGCCAGGGCCTGGTCCTCAGTGTCAAACAGCCACGAAGAGCAAGGGCTTCTATTTCCATCTACAACTAGCATAATGCAGGCACCTTTTCCTGCCTGCTGTGACCATGCCACAATTATCCAGGACAGAGGATTAGATTACTTTAATGCTCTCTCCACACAGCTACACCTCCAAAATATTCAACCTGAAGCCAGCACAGCACGTTGCAGCCTGACAGGCTGCACACTGGGAGCAATTTAGACCTTGCTCTGTGCATTTCTCTGACCTCTACTAAGCTCCCAGGTGGAATTCAAGGTGATGGTTTTAACCTACAAAGCCATCACTGCTCTGAGACCTTTTTAGTTCACAAATTCCTCCCTCTCTCCCTCTCAGATGCTGATGTTGTCTCTCAGGGGACCTGTACCCACGTGGTGTGTCAGACCCCTGTTTTTGTTATCATTCTGTGCAAGCTATCAATTTTCTTCTTTCTTTACAACTACGCTGAGCAGCAGTGGATCTATTCACAGGTACACCCCTTATTTAGCCTGTGACTTGTAACTGGTTGTTAAGATGCCTGAGGCACAGGATGAGTACCTACAAGTACATTCTAAAAAGAGCAAAAAATGAATAAAAGAACAGTTGTCTGCTGCATTTGCAGTTAATTATCCACAAGCTCACTTTCCTCTCCCCCTCCCCAGCACCCACTCGAGGACTGAGCTCACAAGTCAGACAACAGGCATTTGTGCAGTGAGGAGGTTCAGCAACACATGTTCACCACTTGACTGTACTCCCTTCATCTACCACTCTTCATGCTCAAAAATTTAACATTAAGCATCTAATGAGGCAAAGAGACATTGACTGCTTCAACCATCTTCTTAAATATCCCCCAGCATACTCTTTCTGTCCATCTGTTCTCCATATGATTTTCTGTCACTTACCAAATTAGATCCCACCTCAGCACTTGCTCAGAGGTCTCCTATGTGCCATACTACTTCCCTTTTGTTGCCAGAGAGTTTTCCAGTGCCTCTGCCCCCAGCTTGTCCCTGCTCTCTCTCAGTGTGAACAAAATGTCAGCCATGGTGCTGGAGATTACAAAGAGAAACCCACAAAGCCAAATTGTTTGCATGTACCTTGATTTGTGGTGCTGTGCTACAACCAGACTGCTTCAGCATTAAGTGAACTGATGCCTTTTGAAAGAATGAGGAGTGGATTTAGGCCAGCAGTTTAAATACTAAACTGATAGGTGCTTTAGAAATGAGATATAGCAAGAATGCTCTCTTTTATAGCTGTTGTAAAGCCCAGCTCTCTGGATATTTCAGGTTCATAAGAATGACAGGTCAATAGCTCCCTTTCCACACATTCAGAAGTGTGAGTAGAGCTGGCAGATGCCTTGCCTGTACATTAAGATACAGTGCACTGACTTTCCTGTAGATCTTACCAGAGAAATCAGTAGCCTGGAGACCTCCAACCAGCTGGTTACACAGCTGTCTAATAACTGTCATATGGCTTCCTGCTCGAGGAGGAAGGGAGCTGAGGAAGACAGAGAGAGACTAATTAAAAAGAAACTTTGAATATGTTGCTTTTAACTTCCCTCAGCCTTGTAATACAACTTCCTAAATCAACACAACATAATAGAAAAAGCCAGAAAGCCACTGGGAGAGATCAGTGAAATGGCGTCAGAAATCTATCCACTGTTCATCTCTTATGTATCTTTCACTGAAGCCATCAACATTATTATGGTATTTCCAATCCTTCATGAAGCCTGTTCTCCAAAAATAGGTGAGTGGCAGAAAAATAAATAAATATAAAGAGCTGTTGTCCTCTCAAAGGTCCCCAAAATGTCACACACAGTAGAGAGGAGATCACATTAGAGTGGAGAGTGCATTGGAGTGAAGAGAGGAGCACTTTACTACCACTTCAGGTTTGGAAGGGGAGCGATTACTTTTAAGGACGTGTGGAGAGGCCAAGTTTTGGTGTGTGGCTGAAATACAAAACATTTAATGGCAATCACAGTATTTTTTTGAAGGCTAAAATCATGAGCACGTTGGGGTTCAATAGTACATTTTGTCCACAGTGAAAATAAAACATTTTGAAATGTATTTGACTAAATGTGAGGAACTGCACTATGGACTTGTCTCAAAGATTGTTTGCACAAGACCACCAGATATCTTGGAGCCACAGGGTGATAGACTTATCTCAAAGGTTGTTTGCAAGCATGGCCACAAGACCACCGGGTTCTGGGAACCCCATTCTGTGAAGGCGCCCTGCCCGCAGGGGTGTTCTTCCCAGACATGTCCCTGCCCAAGTGCTGGGGGGGCATGAAGAGACATGCCATTGCTATGGAACTACAGCCCTCGAAGGGGCATTTAAGGAGGACCAGCATGGGCAAGAGGGCAAGCTGTTGGCGGCAGAGAGACAGGAGAGAGACCGAGGACAACCGCCTGACCGCACCACACCGCACCTCGCCACGCCGCATCACCGCTGGAACAAGCAACTGAGACCTCCTCGCCCACCCCTCACCATCGCCTCGCCGCTGGACCCGTGGTGGTGACTATTCTTGCTCCCCTATCCCGACTCCTTGCTTGATTTCCCATCTTTCATTCCATCCTGTCCTATCGCTATTCTCTTTATTACTCTTCTTTTCTAATAAAAGATGTTCTGGCAGTACGGCATGTGACCTCGTTTGTGTCTTAATCTCGCTCTTGGGATCATATCGAAACCTTCCCTGACATCGGATCGGGATATTTAAGTGATCCCCGACATCGGATCGGGACACTAAACAGAGTAGATTCAGAAAGTGAATGAAAAGGAGTGAAGTACAGCATGGCTGCCATGCCACTGTACCTGAATGGGGTCAAGGACTTCTCTAACAATGTTCAGATCAAGGATTTTAACCAAAGATTCCTACTCACAGGAGCTTGTTTTAACCACTGAATGAATAATAGTTGAAAACACGCCTATCTCACTCTTGTCTTTTGAAGCTGAGGTAGCAGTTCTTTACATATTCACTGGCATAGAGACGAGAAACCATATAAATAACTCTAACCTCATGGCTCAAGTCAGTTTTTCACTTTGTGTCTGAATATTTAAGGCAGATACAAAGTGGTTCTACTTTGAGTTTCAAAAGGACAGCTCAGTTCAGAATACACAATAGCTAGCAGCTGGACCACTCTCCTGAGGGACAGAAGACTTACTTAAACATTCTCAGAGAAGCAGAGAGAGGTGTGAATAACTCTTACAACTCCAACAGCCTACCCAGATATCTTGTTAAAGAAGAAAAGAACAGCTCCTCCTGCCTTACTTTTGTGAATGACACTTAAATCCAAAAAATGTTCATTTTTCCAAAATTATATGGTGAAATTTTGCCTGGATTTGTTAGTAATTTTAAATAGACTTAAGTGCCCTTTTTGAAAAAAAAACAAAAAAAACCACCAAAACCAAAAAAACAACCCACCCCACCTCCTTTGTTTGTGTGTTTGTGTGTGTACACACCCACACATAGTGGTCCACCCATATTACATTGAAATCCCCAGATCCAAATTAGATCAGACACAGATTGCATTCAAAAGTGGAAAAATCAATTCAAGTGTAATTAAATGTCAGGATAATATCTGCTCCCAGGAGATTTCAGACCATGAAGTAAGAACCAGATACTTAAAAACTCTAGCAGTAAGAATAGCAAATAAGAAAAAAAGGTAGAAGAAAGAGAAAGTCCAATTGACTTATTTCAAGATGAGTTGATTTAAGGAAACATCTTGCAAACTTACTACTTGTGAAAATTTAGCAGAATGAAATCCAGCCCAAAACCTTGGTCTACTGCAGTTTCAGACTTCATCTCAAGCAGAAACTTCAGTCACAGCTGAACTCTCTGTGTGAGTGCTCTTCCACACAAGAGACCAGGGCGTACAGGCAGCTTGCTAGGTCTTCACATTAAGACAGCTCATTTACGAGTTATTTTAGAAGAGGAATCAAAGGCCAGAGAGGATGTAGGGAGTGTAGAGAGTTGACAAATAGCCACGTTTCCTTTTGAAAAGTTAAAATTACTTTGTGAGAAGCGCTGAATTAACTTATCTATGGTGAAGCCCACACATAAAATACCGTGAGTCTGTCATTTTCCTCATCCTCCTGGACCTTTAAAGTAACTTGCTTTACCAGCCATCAGTCTCTCTACTTCAATGTAAATAGCACTGAGCAAACCCATTGCAAAGCGGCTTAGAAGTGAATAGGCTCCACAAAGGTCTGTACTCAAAAGCAGAGGAGAACATAAAGTAGAGGGAGATGAAAAAGAGACTTCACATGTGCCAGGAAGGTGCAGGGAAGGCCTCTGTTTTCATGATTCTGAGGTCTTGATGGATGCCAGGAGAAAGAAGGGTGTTCAGAGAAAAGGTGTAGGAGCAAGAGAAGGGAACCAGCTGACCTGAAGCCATCTTGGCTTACACTCTTCTTCTCAGAACTCTGCAGATGAAAATACTTCCAGGACTTGAACATATAGGAGTTAATGCCACTGGAAGCCTTTGGAAGCAGAGTTTAAAATACTTGACAATATTTCAGCCCTGAACAGCCAGGCACCGTGAGTCAGGACACACAAAAGCAATGAGGTTTAAAATACATTTTAAAATGTCTCTTTTCCTGTTTTTTTTTCCTACCTTTGGGACATACAAACTTGTATTGCATTTTCCAGTTTTCTTCTACAAATGTGAACTCTAAGGAGCCTTTTACTGAATTATTTATTCTTAACTGAGAACTGATATTAATGCAGTAGTCCCACCTCCACTCCCCGCCCCCCTCTCCATTACTGTACCACCAAATATCATGACTTAAGATTTGCGTTTAATTTTCCAGGAGGCTATCCATCCTTCCTCAACATCAAGCCAGTGGCATTTATTCTTCTCTGTGGGTTTGCCCCAAACTGTCCCAGCTGCCTTTCCTAAGTACAATTGACTTCCTATTGCCTCCATTACTTCAAAGACTAAATCATGACACTAGGGTTAGAAGTGTGACTATTAATAGAAACTAAAAAGAGTCCCAGAACGACCAACATTTCTTGGACTATTATTTTTCTTGCTGAGCAAGAGGTTTGTGGGATTTTTTTTTTCTGCTGGTATAAATACAAAACACAACCACTGAGGAGGAATAATAATTAAAGGCTGCTCCCTGGGTGCCTGCAAACCTTTCTTAAATTAGATCACCAAGGTCCAAATTCTCCTTCACAGAAGATCAACATAGCTCCTTTGAACCTGCTGGTGCTACATGCACTTACACTAGCTTTGAATCCAGCTGTCTAACAATGTAGACAGGATGGCCAGGCAAAAAAATACATATAGGGTATCTGAGTACCAAGTAGATGATGGGGAGTATAAATTGTCCAAACCCTCTATTCTTCACGTTTTCTTGCCTAGTACCAGTAGCTGTAACATCTGATTTTGGGCTGGAATGAAAGGAGGGATCCTTTGTGGCTCCTGTTCTTCTTCATTGTTATTTTTTTTATTTATTCCCCACCTACTCCTGTCACAGGAATTTTCTACTCCTTTCAGGACAGATGACATGGAGAGAAACTCATGAAATCTGATGCAAGAGGATCTCAGGAAAAACGGGAATGGAGAAAAACAGCCAATGCAGATTGATCAGTATACACCTGGGTATTGAATATTTGATGAGGCTGCCTGTTCAAAAGAAGAATCAGCTTTGCTTAGTTCAGCCCATGAAAGTATTTTAATGGGTAGAGAATAATTTGTACCGAGATCCTTGCTCTGTGATAATGTATTACTGGGAAGAGATCTGTAGTTTCCATCTCTTTTTGCCCACACCCTCACACACATATATACCTGTATACTGCTACCATTCTTACTATAGTACTTCTGGATGACTTCATTATATGGATTTGTAGAGCAGAGGTAAAAATTTAAAAGGCGTTTAAAAAATACAAGGGGTAATTGCAGAATTTCTCTATATCGAAGAAGGAAATACCACTATATAATTTCTTCTTGAAAGCAAGACAGTGACCCTCATTAACCCTATCACTGTTGGCTTCTCCATAATCTCTGGTTTTCATAAAGTTTCCAGGAGGTAAATATACCCCTTGTATGTTCATTAGCAAGATCTAGTGTATTTGTTTGCGTCTAACTGATAGATAGATGTAACATATAGGGTGAACAGCAGGTAAGGGAATAACAAACCAGTTTTCCATCTGTGTTAAATATAAGTTTCAGATTTTTTTGTAAGTATTATGGAAGAGACTTCAGGGCTGTTGAGGAATTTTCAATTGTAATGTTATCGTGGCTTTTCTACAAGTGTTATGCATAATGAACCCCTTTTTTTTTTTCAGTTGGAAATATTTGTGCATGTTCATTATCTCAGTGAATCTCAGTATTGTAAATAGAAACTCCAGTTGCTTTACCGTTTTGTCTGATGGTGTTCTTGGAAATTCCTGTCTAAAGACAAACCTGACAGACTTCTTAGAAATTCTGTGACATGATCCAAAGATGAAGAAAGAACATGCTCTGAAAAAGATGGAAAACTGAGATGCCAGAAGTTTACAGTCGTATCCTAAATCTTGTCAGTGAAAAATTTCACTTACTTTTTCCTCCCAGTAGTTCAGAGCAAATCCATATATGAGAGAAAGAACTGAAAACTACCTGACTCATGTATCATCAGAAGATTAGAATCAGAATTATTGCCTGAGATTCAGCTGCAATGCCAAATTTCACCTTAAGTCAGACCTGAGAAAACGAGCATTGATAGGGGACAGAGGACAGAACTTCATGCTGGGGGCTTAACACAAAGCAGAATTTGTCTTGTACAGTCCATATTACTATTGAGGAAAGTGAGTAGAAAAGCTGTTTTTTCCGCTTTGAAGCAGACAGCTTTGGGGTCAGTATCTATCCAGGAGGCTGACCATGAAACCTCTGTATATTTCAGATAGGTTGAAACTTAAACCAAGCATCTGCTTTTCCTTTCTCTGGTGAGCAAATGCAACAACACTGTGATCTAATTTGGTTCTGTTGCCAGGAATATAAGGGAGGGCACTGGCTGATCCTTTCATTAGTTCAGATGTCTGAGCTTTCCAGGAAACATAAAAAAAACCCCACAAACCAAACAACAGAACATATGTCCTACTTCATGTTTCTCCTACTCAGAATAATTCTGTCTGTCTAATCAGAATTAATAGTAATAGTTGTGCAGTAGTTAATGCTGTTGAAATAGCAGTATAATAGCTTCTTGGTTAGGACCTTATTGTGCTTTCTGAAAAAAGGACAAATTTGACAACACAAATTTGAAAACAAGCAGAGTCAGCAAGATTGCTACAGGAATTAAGAAAGAATTAAATGGACTTTAGTGCATATCTATATATATTGCCTCCACACACTATTCATCCCAGTCAATATAAAGGTAAGATCCTCTAAGCTGATTTCTCAGTTACAGATTTTAAATTAAAAAAAAAAAAAAAAGGAAAAGATATTTAGATTTGTCTGAAAGACCCTGACAGCTGTCCACAATACAGGCGGTTAAAGAATGCCGAAGGGGACAGGGTCATACCAGTTTTGGTAGTGCTGCCAAACATGGAGAGTCAAAACACATCAGTTTACCACAAAAATTTGTGTTGCTCAGAAAAAGACATGGTTTGGGTCATTAAGCCTTTCAGAGACAAGACACTAGTTTCCTGGCTGACACAAAGATGAGTTTAGGTATGGCCTGGGGGGTCTTAGAGGAGCTATTGAGAGGGGGGCAGCAGAAAGCAAAAAGTTGGTTAGCACAGAACCTGCTTTGAAAGAGCTACATGAGGCTGAGAATCAAAGTCAATGCTGAGATCCTGCACGGAAGTACCTGGATCTCGAGTAGATGCAGGCATGCAAGGAATGAGGTGCTTTGGCTGTTGCTATGAAAGGATAGACTGTGTAGCATTTGTCAGCTCAGAAGTGAGATTATATGCAACTATTGGGGCCAGTGCTATTCAACATCTTTGTCGGTGACATGGACAGTGGGATTGAGTGCACCCTCAGCAAGTTTGCCGAAATCACCAAGTTGCATGGTGCGGTTCACAAGTTAGAGGGACAGGATGCCATCCAGAGAGACCTTGATAGGCTTAAGAGGTGGGCCTGTGCTAACAAGGTTAGTTCAACAAGTTCAAGGCCAAATGCAAGGTCCTGCACC
>NW_010326594.1:44448-65319 GCF_000700745.2 Antrostomus carolinensis | reverse complement strand
TAACAATTCTATGGTTCTATAACATAAACACAAGATGGTCTTGTTCTCACCCAGGGCCTCTGTGTGCTGTGTAATGAAGATAGCTGACTGCTTTCTGTAGGTTATTGCCATGGTTCTTGACTCGTGTCTTACCTATTTGTAGATGATTCTCTTTCTTTATATTCTTGGGACTCTTGACATACGATGAAGTTGTAATGAGTTTTTTGTTTTGCATACCTTACTCCTGTGTCATGTTTATTTTTCTGGAAAATTTTCTATCTAGTGGAAGTCATAGAATCATAGAATGGTATGGGTTGGAAGGGGACCTTAAAGTTCATCTAGTTAAAATCCCAAGTCAGAATCAACAAAGATCCAAATATGCCTGGGGATTTGAATTCCCCCCCCCGCCCCGTATATTAATTTCTCAGGTTAATATTTTAAGGACAATAAGTGATAAAATTCAGAAGCCATTATTATTTTTTCTCTTTCCTAAAATGATGTCTTGTATCATAAGTGATTTAGACTTTCTCAAGATCAGAAATATCTGTAAGTATAGAAGAGGACAATAATTTAACTGTAAATGAGGTAAACAGTGTACAGCTTTTTGATTGTACCTGTGTCACAGAGAGAAGGTGTCCTAGACTGGATACTGTTTCTTTAGGGGGAAAGGTGGTACACATGAGACATTAGAAGGCCACGTTTGAGACCCATGTTCCACAGTCCACATGAATGTACTAATTCAAGACCATTGAGGCATGGTGTAAGAGCTCTTTTCCGTCTCATGACATTTCAGAAAGGCAACCTGTTCCAGTGAAAAAGGTTTTTTGTTTCTTTCTTTCTTTCCTTTTGTTTAACTGGATTTCCTCAGGTTTCTGATGGTATTTTTTTCATTGCTAGCCACCAGACTTCATTTTAGAAGTAGTATCTTCCCTTGTAAGCTACCATTGGAACTCAGAGAAGCATTAACTTTTCATCAGGCTTTGTGAAGAATCTGTGAAGTCCATTATGTTTCCCTGGCTCCAGGAGGGTCCATTGGCAAGACTCTGGGAATGCAGGAGAGAACTCTTCCTCTCTGGAAATGCTATGTTGATTAGTGATATAGTCTTGCCAGTAGTTAGGTTATGCAGTGCTTAAGAGGCAGAAGTGAGAGAAGTGAAAGTTCTCACAATTTTATAATTAATTTTTTTCTTAGCAGAAGTTCTTCTAGTTTCCAAAATATTTTTAAGCAATGCTGATTAAAATCTGGCATAATTAGAAAAAATAAAATTAAATCAAAACATGGGCACAAAGAGGCTAGCCTGTCTCGTATTTTCTTTCTGCTATGAAAGCATTGTGCAGGCCAGTCCCTTACCTGGTGAGGTCCCTGCTACTACCTGATAGTACTTGATGCAGGATGAATCTTGTACCTCACTTCTGCTTTGTGAGGACACAGCTTGATGTGGGCTTCTCATGGAAGAGGGAGACAGGACAACTTAAGCAGGAGTAGAAGTATTTCTGCAGGTGAGTGGTGACCCAGGTCAAAAAACCTGATGAGGGCAGAAAAAGTGATGTGTTTTTAGCTAGATCATATTTCCAACTGGCTTCACTGAGAAATGGAGCGGAAGCTTCTGCCAATTTGTCATAATTGGCATAGCAGAAGTCCAGCCAGCTGCTTAGCAGCGCATTATTTAATCCTGATGACTGAGGCCTAAGACTCATTTTTAATGAAAGGCATCATCTTATCTTGGTTTTTAGAAATCTCATTTGCTTCATCTCTATAGTAGATGGTAAGTGTAAAAGAGATTGAGCAAATTGCTGTATGACTCTCTTGGTTGCTTTAAGAGAGCTTCAGAAGGGCTTTGTCTTACTAGGCAGAAGTCTGAGCCTTCCCACTTGCAGCTGCATTAAGTAGTATGCTCGAGGTATAAAACTACTCAATATTGCATATAAGTAACTGAGAAAGTACAATGATGTAACTTTCTCCTGAAAAGAAATAGCATGAATTTCTTGAATCTTTAATTTCGGCATCCAGCGCAGGCAGCCCAGTTCAAGGGTAGGAAAAAGGCCTTGGTGGCTTTGCAGTTATGCAGCTGATACCGAGACACAGCACAGTCCAGCCAGTGTGTTCCTGGTGAAACTTCCTTTCCCATATGCCAGCTCACTTCCTAAACAAATTTTGAAGGTTTATTTAAGGTTAGAAGGGTTAGATTTGGCACTCTGGGTTTGGCTTAAGTTGGTGAAATTCATTTTAGTACAAGTTCACTGTAGTCTCCCAGTCTTTATATTGTCATGCCTTTTTTTTTTTTTTTAAGATCTGCTTGATCTCTTTTTTTGTCACTCCAATTTTCATTATACACAGTATGAATACTTAGTCAAGATTTTTGTTTAAAATATCAGTAATTTGGAATAATTTTTTTTTTAACCATCAAGTGTTTCATGCCCTGTAGAGAGAACCTGTTCTTGGTGGGTTGATTTATTTATTTTTTCATTGTTTTAACTTTTCAGTTTTATTTTAATTGTGCTTTTTACTAAACTGCTTGTTGGACAACAGACTCTGTACTAGTTCTGACAGCTGTTTTAGATGCTTAGTTTTTTAATACGCAAGTTGTTGTGAGGAGAAGTGATTACTGTTCCTTTCTTGTGACACTTAAGGTGAATGGCCTACAGGATTTTGATCTCAAGTACAAGATAGCAATTGTGTCGATAAGCAACTGAAAGCTATTTTAAAACAATATATGCAGGAGAGAATAAACTAGATGTGTCATTAGAGGTGCCAACCTGTCATGTTCAGAATTTAATGAAGTGTAGCATTCTATATTTTTATCTGTTAAATGTTTGTGTAATGATTTTCTAAGCCCATTTACAAATAGTGATATTTTGGAGTTGGGTAAAAAAATCCTTCTGGAAGAGGAAGATCTGGAAGATACCTCCAGGATGTAGTTTTGAAAAACATATGCTTATGGATTCATTTCAAAAGTGATCATGAAAAACTCTTCTTGGAGAAGGGGGAAGTAGAAATACCTGTTTAATCTGTATTCTGTTAATTTGTATTCACAGCATCCTATTTCAGAAACCCAGTTCGCAAAATAATTTTGAAGTATAGGCACAAGGTAGGAAAAAAGGTAGTCAGTGAATATAGTCTTGGGACAGTACAGTGAGAGACAGCAGTTTAAGGGAATGGTATTAACTTGAAATGCTGGCTTTTGTTTGAAAATGTTGTACCTATTTAGTTATGAGAAACATTAGCTTTATGGTGGCCACTGGGCATGAAGACCCACATGCCATCTTGTTCTGCTCTTCTGTAGTAGATTCAAAGCTGCATCAATCTGTGGAGCACGTGAACTAATGAATTCCCTTTGGGGGGGAAATAAAAAAAAAAAAGGAGCAAGTTCATTATTCCTGAGTGACCAAATGCAAGTCACTGATGAGCCACTGATATATCTGAAGGAGATGCTAATATGCTGTATATTGTGCTATAGCCTAATATGCCAAGTTGATAACTTGATTAACAAGTTACCATCCAGTTAAAGTCGATTGCCTTAGGAAATGCAGATAGTTTATACTGAGTCCTGGAGCCATTTGCTGTACCTCAGTATCGTCAAGATTTGACTGATCAGGAGCTGTGTGCTGTTTTTTTGTGGGTGGAGGTGGACTATAAATGCATCTCCCAAGGACCATAGTACCCTGCATAAAGTTATAATGTAGTGTGGCTAGCACTATGCTTTTTTTCTTTTGGTTCAGTGCTGACATTAAAAAATATGTGGCACTGCAGTTCATACTGTCTAATTTACACTCTGACATTCCTTTAGTAAAGGGAAAGAATTGAAGCATGTCAGCTTATCAGAAGTCTATCTGAATGAAAGTGTCTGTGTTGTGGGTATAATTCTGTATGTGATGATGTGGAATTTTGTATAGTTCTAAATGTGAGCTTTGACAATATGAGCCTTGCATTAGTTTTGCAAGGAGTTGTTAAAACTGAGCCTGAACAACAACATTCAGCTACCGAAAGCTTTGCATTTACAAGAAATACATGGAAATAGAATATCAGGCAGGATGCCAACTGCCACTTCATCAAATATAAAACTATCAGTGCAGTTGAATTTACAAAATTCCTTAACAGAAATCTTTTTATGGGGATCCCAGCAGAATGCTTTCTTATCTGGGAGTTATTCTAAGTGGGTTTAACAGCAATGAATACGCAGTGCTGATGCTGTCTGTGGTAATTTCGAAAGGGAAAAATCCTTAACTTCTACATTATGAAATCACAGATTAGCTGATGTTGGAAGGGACCTCTGGAGGTACCTAGTCCACCCCTTCCTCAAGGCTGGATCAACTGCAGCAGATTGCCCAAGACAGTGTACAAACTCCAAGAATAGAGACTCAGCAAACTCACTGGGCATCCTGTTCCTAAGGTGTTTGGCCTCACGAACAGTGCAAAAATGCCTTCTGATGTTTAAGTGGAATTTTCCATATTTCTGTCTGTGTACATTGACTCTTATTCTGTCACTAGGTGTCACTGAGAAGAGTCTGGTTCCGTCTTCTTTACTGCTCCTTATATAGCTGCTCTGTGATGGAGCACCTTCTTTTCCTCTGACCTTGGTTTTCCTTCTGTTTCTCACTTTTCTTTCCCCCCTTCTCTTTGTCTGGTGTTTCTTGCCCTTAAGTATGTTTTCACAGAGGCTCCACCAACTTTGGTGATGGGCTAAGCTTTGGCTTGCAGTGGGGCTGTTGCCAGGCTGGCTGGACCAGCTGTGACTTGCACATGGCAGCCTTTTACCTTCTCCCACAGAATCCACCCCTGAAGCCCTCCCAACCCTCCCAAACCTTGCCACGTACATTCAGTAGACCTGTTTTGTCTAGCCTGTTGAAAGCCCTCTGAATGGCAGCACAACCATCTGCTCCATCAACCACTTCTCCCAGTTTTGAATCATCTGTAGAACTGCTGAGGGTATGTTCTGTACCATCAGCCAAGTCCTTAATGAAAAGCAATATTGACCCTCAGGTGCGCCACTAAAGTGACTGGTCTCCAGCCGGACTTTGGGCTGCAGATCACAACCCTCTGAGCCTGGCAGCTCAGCCAGTTTACAGCCACCCTGCTGTCTAGTTATCTATCTGTGTTTCACAATTTATCTGTGAGGATGTGTTGTGGTTTAACCCCAGCCAGCAACTCAGCACCACACAGCCACTCGTTCATTCTCTGCCATTGTTGTGGGGGAGAGAATCTGAAGAGTACAAGTCAGAAAAATCCTGGGTTGTGATAAAGGCAGTTTAGTAGGTAAAGTAAAAGCCATGTGCACAAGCAAAGTAAAACAAGGAATTCATTCACTGCTCCCCATTGGCAGGCAGGTGTTCAGCCATCCCCAGGAGAGCAGGGCTCCAAAGCATGTAACGGTTACTTGAGAAGACAAATGTCATCACTCAAAATGTCCTGCCCTTCCTTCTTCCCCCAGCTTTATATGGTGAGCATGACATCATATGGTCCCTTTAGTCAGCTGGAATCAGCTGTCCCAGCTGTGTCTACTCCCTACTTCTTGTGCGCCTCCAGCCTACTTGCATTATTAACACTCTTTTCGGCACGAACCCAAAACATAGCCCCATACCAGCTACTATGAAGAAAATTAACTCTATCCTAGCCAAAACCAGCACAGGATGTTATGGGAGATAGTGCTGAAAGCCTTGCTAAAGTGAAGATAAACGGCATCCACTGCTATCCCCTCATCTGTGTTGCTAGTCATTTCATTGTAGAAAGCTATCAGATTGAACAACCATGATTCTCCGTAAAGATATGCTATTTCCCATCACCCTCCTGTCCTCCATATTTTTGGAAGTTGTTTCCAGGATTATTTGCTCCATTTCCTAAAAACTGTGGTGAGGCTGACTGTCCTGTAGGTTTCTGCATTCTTCTTGTCCTTCCTGAGGACAGGAGTAACGTTTGCTTTCTTACAGTCCTTGTGAAACTCTCTTGATGGTCATGACCTTTCAAAGGTAAACTGAGAGTGGCCTTGCAGTGATACTGACCAGCTCCCTCACCACTTGTGGGAGCATCCAGACCCTCAGGTCACATGTACTTAGGTATGTCTAGCTTGTTTAAGTCTTCCCTAACTTGATTCTCCTCCAAGGATAAGTGTTCCTTGCTCTAGAAAAGCATGGAAGAGCTATGAAGCAGCTTCTTTCTACAGAGTTTCAGCAAAGCTGGTATCTGTCACCCAGTGGTTCAGGATGGGTGGGATCATTGTATTGATGGAGTGTGGAATGTCAGTATTTGCACTGACAGGAGCGTGCCAAGCGTATCTACTGATCTTTCGCTATCTCACACAACTATCTCAAATTACTTGCAGTTATTTTTACTGGGGAAAAAAATGGGAATTTGTTTATGTGAGATGAAAGCTTTGCCAATTGAGTGTGCAGTCTGAACTGACTGCATGTTCTCTGGTGGTACTAGCTTCAAATACCCACTTAGATGGGAGGGTCTACATGAAGTGATACTAGACAAAATACTAGTTTTAGTTATGATGATTATGAAAGTATTTTCCTTATAATAGTGTGAAATCCTAATGTCCAGACTTTTCTATTATATTTCATTTAAATCTCTGCTGAAAATTCATTATAGTAAAGTCCAGAGTTGAGCATTAATATACATTGCTTTACTTTGTGACATACCAAATAGTCACAGCAGAGGCTGGATAAGGAATGAATGGATGTTGGATTCACTGGAAAATGTTTTTCATTGTCTGTGTAGCTGCTAAGATAATAAAGAGCTTTCTGAAATTAAGCAGTAATCTTAGAATTTGACTAGCCTGAATTGTTGTACTTATATTGACAAATCTTAGAGCTATATGGGGAAATAACTTGCCTGCCTCAATCAAGTTAAAGATGTGCCCAAATAGAGGTTTTGGGTTAGATTAACAGTAGAAGCTGTTCAGTAAAATAGCAGTTCCATGTGATATTTCATGAAATTTGATGCATGAGGTAAGCAAGGGAAAGTAATTAGGATTTTCATGACATATCATGAGTTTCGGTGTTACAGATGGTGTCTGCTGGAGTATTGGATGTGTCCAAATATCATGCCTGTTTGAACAAGCTACTTTAATGGGCATAAAAGCAGAAGTTACTTATCTAAATGTATGATTTCTCTTTCTTGAATGATAATGACGTTAAATGATTATACTTGGTTAAAATGTAATTTACTATCTGAAATATGTCTGAGCTTAGCTTGAAACTAAATGTGCAGCTGGTGGTTTAAAAGAAGTGATAAAAGCTGCTAAAATATTCAGCACTAAGAATATCTTTGACTACTTAGATGCTTCAGGAGCAGTGGCTGAATAGGATAGTCACAGCCATTCTAAGGCACTACAACCTTCTCCTCTCTCCTGTTATGCTGTTTATATCATGCTTGAATGAAAATATATTTTAGTTCCCTGAAAGCCTCTTCTCTGCAGCTTTAAACTTTCAGCAGATGGGAATATTAGAGGAACGCTTTTGCCTCTGCTTCTGCATTGAACTGAGAATGCCACAAGACTGAAAAGATACAGCCAAACTGCAGAATCTTCCTTGCCCTGCTTTTGGAACAGCCCACGCTATTAGCAGCTATCTTGGTGGTGTCAGAGATGTCATTAGCTAGTAGTGGGAGGTCCGTTCAACTATGCTAATTATTTCAACAAATTCTGTTCTGAATTTCGTAAACATTGGAGATTAAGTAGTAGATATTCCAGAAAGGCTTTTGAATGCAGATCTGTTTCTGCACATTTGTGTTTCAATGCTGACTGCAAATGTCTACAGTAAGAGTAAAACTATGAATTGACCACTGCTTAGCCACAAGGATGTAGTCTAGCTATTTCTTCTTCAAGTCTTTCAAACTCTGGTTTATGTAATTCCCTGATCTCAGTGGAGAGACAAAGCACTGGTTAATCCTTTACTTTTTAATATTCTTACGTGACTATAGATGGGCTGTAATGCAAACTTGTATCTGAGTCTGGACTGCCCTGAAGCTTGAGGATTTTTAAGTTTAGTCTTGTTTTCAGTGGCCATCAGCTCTTGAATTTACAGCAAAAATGTACATGAAAGAAAGAACCTTTAGTTTGAGAAATATTTCAAATGTTTTGCTGTTTAAGTGTGGTTGACAGAACTATTATCTCTTTAAAATAGTGTCTTGTTAATGTATAAGATATTCTTTCCTTATTTTATTTAGATTCTGTCCACTTCTGAAGAACTTCAGAATCTGAACTTCTACCACAGTTTGGCTTTAACCTGTCAACAAATCACCATTCCATCAAGAGCAATGAATTCCACAACACCAGGTGAGTTTGTTTGTTTATTTTTATACCTCGCTCCTGCAGAACATTGTCCTCTATTAGGATGTACAGAATTCTTTGTGTTGATGCAGTGGATTTGGCAAGTGACTGATACGCCAGCTGCACTTCATAAGATATGACTGTCTTATAAAACAGGATAAAGGCTATAAAGACAAAAAAGGCTATTTTGAGGATACCTTACCTCAGCTGAATTATGAAGCTGGTATAATCCTACAGTGCTTTTAAAACATTTGTGTTGAGTTTATTAAGAAACTGAATAATCGTGACTGGCCATGAATAGGCATCTTAAAACATTTTAGTTCTTAGTATTTGTGTTTAGTCATTGAATTATCATCTGCCTTTGCACAATTGTCTTGTTTAAAGAAAATGCAAATGGTATTCTGTTATTTTTCTTTTTAGCTTTAAAATCATATTTGCCGACGTTGGGCATTCTCTGTAGAACTTTCTCCTTTAAGGGTGTGTAATTAACATCTTCTGAACTTGCTTTATCTGATACCTGCAAAATCAGTTACTGCAGGTCCACCTGATACAGAGTGAACTATTAGTAGCTGTACCCAGTGTTCAAACTTCCAAAGAAACAGAATGCTGCGTATGGAACATGCCTTGACTTCAGTTCTTTTGAGGAGTGAGAGTCCCCAATTCAGATCTGTGCTATGTACCATATGGTTCGCACTTTGTTCACCCACACTTGATGTACTATTTCTAGTACTGTTGGTAAAATAACCCTTTGCAGGTGGCTTTTTCATGACTGCTTTGGTTTTGTGCTAACAGCCTATAAAAGCATCAGGGAAAACACTGTAATAGTTAGTGAGCTGTATTTATCTGCTAGATGTCCTATCTCGTACAGAAGTAATTCAGTGAAAATTTTTGGTGAATTATTGATTGTAGTGTTGGAAACCAGCAATAACTGCTTTTCCATTAAATGGAGTCAAGCAAAGCTGGGTTTCACACTTAACCTCTTTTTCTTAAAGTGCAATTTAGTGCATGCAGTGAACTACGCATACAAAGCTTGACGGGGCACTCAGCAGAAAGGCATGTCTTTGTTTTGTCTGTATCCCAGTGGTGACTAATATGAAATAATCTTGCACTTTCCTAAATATGCAGTTCAAATTCCGAGATACTCCAGTTGGTTGGGTATGTTTCTAATGTTTGTTATCTTGCATTAGACATAGTCTGTGGAAATAGCAAGAAATGAAATTTGCTTTCACAAAAAGAAAGTAAATTTTCCAGTACTGTTATTGCATTAATGTTTGCTGCCTTTCCAAATACTCTAAAGGAGAAACATTCAATATAATCTGTAAAGGTATTATACACTTCAGAAGCATTTATTTCAGTAGGAGTTAGGTGCCTAAATATCTTTAAATCTAAGTCTAGCCCCCATTATTAGAGTTTGCCTGTAAACACTCTGAGCTGCTTCACCAACGTTGTCAGAACACCTCTGTGACCCATGCAGAGTTGCAGTATTCAAGGGCATCACCCATGGGTTCCTCATTTTTCTTCCCCTCAGTGACAGGGAAATGAGGCAGGATTTATTTGGACTTTATTCTTGCATCCTTGTGAAATCTCTTCTGTCCCCTGATCAAGGGAGTCCGAGATGTGTTTTGTGTAGCTTTCTGTCACCTTCTGGCAGTCTCAAATTTCTGCTTTCGGTGCAGTCACTGTAATAGATTGGTAGGAAAGGCCTCACATTTCTGTGAGCAGTTAACACTGATAAAAATTGCTGAATTTTCTTATTGCCTCCATTGTAACTGAGTTCCCCCTTCCCAGTCCTTTTCAAGTGTAAATACTTATTCATATGTGGCCAATACGTCTTTGTCCCATTGCAATTTCTATTGCTGCTTTTTGTTTCTCCTGGAGTCTGTTTTTATGAAGGTGAACTTTGAGATTAAGAGATAGAAGGGCAGTTCTGTCCAGTTTCTAATTTGAGATTAGAAATGCATACTAAGATGTACTTGTTTCACTTGTAAGACACTGCAGTAGCTGAGGAAGTATGTCTAGTACTCAAAAAAAAAAAAAAAAAAAAACAAACCAAAATTGGATTGGCACTGACATGAGCAGCTTGTTCTTGTGATGGTTAGCCTGTGGAAGACAGTTCTTGCATTTATGGCACATAATCTAAATGACAAAAGCCTGCTGAAAATGTGTCTAAAAGTGTTAGAGTAGGGGGTTTTGTGCTCTTGCTTTTTTACTCTTGAGAATCTTGTGCTTCTTCAGGGAATAGGTTGCTATATTCAGTTACAGCCAGTGGTTAGGGCAGTTTAAAATAATTTTGAAGCAGGAAACTTGGAATGTTCCCATTTAATACAGATGGTATTTAAAAACACTCTTCTTGTATCCCATTTAATACAAACAGTATTTAAAAACACTCTTCTCCTATTGTGTAATACCAGGGTGCTATCTCGTTTGAATACCAATCAGTGTGTCTTATACGTAAGACCTGTGAAAAATTCCATAAGATATTGCAAATACCAGTATTTTAGGTCATGGTTGTAGGTTACAACAGAATGGCATTTCTGTTTTTTCATTTTACAAGTTATGTAGCCCACATATATATAGCTTGTGTGTATATACATTCATACATGCTGTTTACACAGAAGATAAGTATACTTAAAAGAAAAAAAAAAAAAGAAGGGGAAAAAAGCAAGAGGCAAACTAGTCAAGCAGTGCTACTCTGTAGGTAAATGATGTAGGCTAGCCCACTTCATGGATAGCTTGTTCTGTCAATTAAAAAATTCTGAAATGCTGTAGAAAGCTTCAAGTATTGTATTGTATGGTATGCTAAATTTATCTATATTTTTACAATGTAATGTGCAAAGTAGACTAAATATTTTTTTTTAGAATTGCTTTCCCTTCATACCTAAATTGTCAGAAAGTCCATTGAAAAACCCAGTGTAGAACAAGGAAGGATTATGCATGTTTTATCCAAATATTATCTGAGGAACCTCTTTGGATAGGATATGTTCACAGCACCAATGCACATAAGTATTTACTTATGTTTTATGATGCAATGAACAGGTCTCCAGTGTAGCAACATCTACTTGCAACAACACTTTAACCTATTAAATTGATCTCAACTCTTTGAACCCTAAGGAACCAGGCTCTTGCTGATCTGCAGAGCTATAAACTAAATGTTGAATCCCAACAGGGGAAGGTGCTGATGTTTGGTTGTTTGCTTTGCTTATTGTAAATTGTGAGATCGTTAAGGAAATGTTTACATCCTGTTGCCATTGCATGTTCTGAACTGATCTGTGTGCCTAAAAAGCATTGGACAGCAAAATATTTATTTGCTCTTACAGGGAATAGTTAACCTATTGTTTTGAGAGACTTTTTTTAAAATACTAAATAATAGCCAGTGGTGAATTAATGCTCACAGATGTATTTTTGAGTTATTTGGCTCTAACTGCCTAATACTTAGAAATATATCTTCTGTTTATGTGGTGGTGTGGTTGGGGTTTGTCTTGCTTGCCTACCAGCTCAGTTTCCCAGGATTCCAACCTTTGCAAAGGCTGTTGCTCTTCTCAACAGGAGATCACTTCATTTAAAGCATATGTTGATTTAATACAATATTTCTTACACAGATTTTTTCAAAGAAAAACAGCACCTATAGGAAAGGGTGGACTATAAATATTTCTGTAAAGATAAAGATCATGGGGGCATGGTGGCCCTAGGTTTTCATTTTGTACCCTGAGAAGGGGAGTAATTCCAGAGAGATTTCATCTCTTCCTTTCTTTCCCTCTCCTATCACCCAGATCTTTTACATTTTGTGCTTTACTTTTCACTTTGAAATTAGAAGTAACATTGGAATATTTAATTTAAGTAAACTCTATTTAAAAACAAACAAACAAAGCAAAAAACCAAAACCCAAGCAAAATCACTTGGGGTAAAATCACTTCTGTTAGGGGAGAGGTGCATGTAATATTGATAGATGATACTAATAGATGATGAAGAAAGGAGGAAACTTGGAACTCTTAACTGTCCAGCCAGTTTCTAGATGCTATAACCAATTGCTTAGTGGGCATTGTTTAGTATCACAGTCCCCCAGTGTTAAAACACATGCCCAGTTCATCCAGTTTCTTCCTTTTACTGTTGCAAGCAGGTGAAATGCTACTGTGGAAAGCTGGTAACTGATGAGAGAGAGCTTTTGAGCATCCTGGGGATCATGCTGGTTTTCAAAAGCATAACAATGTGTGCCTGCTGTTGAGAACAAGTTCAAAATGTGTACGGTTTACTTACTTGCACCTGGGTGAAATCAGCTCTTTAGTATGTCTGTAATTACTGAATTAAAATCCTGGTCCAATATATAATATTTTGGAAATCCCTGTTCAACTTCTTTCTGCTCCTCAAAAAACATGGCTTATTTTTCCAGGTCTTCAGTATCTTGTACGAGATGCCTGTTGCTGTAGTCAATTGGAAGATGATTTTTCTTTTCTTAATAAACTGATTGGGAAGATAAAGGAGCTGTGTGCTGAATTCTGCTAGTTCCTACTTTTGGATCACTTTTCTGTCATTTTGATTCTGAATTTCTCTAATAGGCATTTGTTTGTTCCTCTTGAGGAATAGCTTGTTCTTCCTCTCTGCAAAGCTGACTCCCTCTGTTTTCTTTTTCTGCTTAACTCTGCTTTTTCATAAAGCATTTTCCTCATATTAGTAAAGACTAAGTATAGAAAATGCTAAAAAATGGTATTTCCACTACTGTTTTAAAATTAAAATGCAGTGAAAGGTGTTATATTGCAGTCCAGTAACCATCTTTGAACTGGCAGTAGAGGCCATGATCAGATAGGTATTTTGATGAATGATCATGTAGGTAGTTACGGTAAAATATATTTTGTCAATCTTTTTGTAAAAAAACAAAACAAAACCAAACAAAAAAACCCAAACAAACCAAAACAAAAAAATTTTGAGTCCAAAACAAAGTAGTAGATAAATTACCAGAAGACTAAAACCTCTTCTTCATACAGAAATAAGTGTAAGTGTTTTGGCAAGTTTTTAAGTTCTCTGGAAGCTGAGTGCATGGATGTTTTTCTGACCTCTGACTGTCGACCAAAGGAATCAGACTGTACAAAAGGACAGTTACAGGTTGAAAGAATCATCCTCAATTAAACATTGTTTATTCCTCGTGGCATCTTTACTATGGAATTGCCCTGTGGTGGTGTTCAGTGTGCATAAAGATGTTAACAGTGTGGAAGGGGCAACAAATACTTCTCTGTTAGCTGTTGGGGAAGTTCGGATTTTGATTTTGCATCTCAGAGTAATAAAAAATTAAGTTGTACTTCACCAATACTCAAATTCAAACATCAGGTGTTTTATTAACACTGTATTAAACATTAAACATCAAGTGTAATGAAAAACATACAGAAATTGATAACTTGCACACAAGAATATTAATATAATCAGCTAAAGATATTTGTAAATGTTCTAAAATAGATTTCAGAATCCTGTAAAATTAAGCTAATAAAGTAGGTATACATGTACTTTAAATAGGTAAGTATACATGTTTATATTTTAAGTGACCTTAGGAAAGGCAAATCATAAGATTGCATTCTCTATAGAGTGAAAATATGGTATTATAATTCATATCAGATAACACAATGCTATGAAAGAAGTTTTCAAACAAATGGTTAATGTTTTTGATGATAGAAAGCTTGCTTGATTAAGATGATTGAAGAATACAATTAGACTTCTGTGATATATGACAATCTTAAAAATAACACTATCCAAAATCATTACAGCATTAAATGAAATAAAAATGGTTAACAGATCTCAGAAAGCATTGTACATAGGGACAATTGTTACCCCTGAAGGTTTTCCTAGGAGATTTCTGTAGGAATTCATTATTATTTTCACACTTTCAGTATTTTTATCAGTTATCTACAGGAAAAGAAATATTAATTCTAGTAAAGCTAAGATCAGTTATACTGGAATAAATTTGGTTATAAAGGGTTATATAATCTCACTTGATAAAATAAATTATTTTGAAGAATATGCATTTTAATCAAATAAAAGTAACAAAGAATGTAGCACTGGAGGAGAATCATAGAATATTGATTAGAAGAGACCTCTAGAGGTCCTGTAGGGCCATTGCCAACACCAGATCAGGTTAGGCATGGTGTTCTCCAGATGTCTTGAAACCCTAGAGATTTGCAGAGCTTCCTTTGGCATTTTGCTTGAGTACTGTGCTGTCTGCCTGGTGAGAAGCCTGAGCCTCTAAGTTAGAATTTGTGGCTGTTGAGCCTTTCACTGTCATCTAACACTGTGAGAAAAACATGCCTGCATGATCTTTGTAACTCTTCTCCATGTAGATGCAGGCTGCTCTTAAACCACCACCTTGGTCATCTTCTTGCCAAACTGAACAAGCTCTGCTTCCTCAGCTTCTACTTGTAGTTGTGTGCTCTAGGGCTCTGACTTGATAGTCCTCTCTTGATAACTCTCCACTATCAGTTTTTCACTGTCTATCTGTGCGCAGTAATGCTTGATTATGATTTGTAAGTCATGATAAAGACCTCGCATCACAAAAAGGGAAGCTGGTACCTGCAATAGCTAATAAAGCACATGGGCTTCATTATGACATGGGAGCTGAATGCCCGGAGTAAGTAATGCTCTTGCTTTGGTGGCCAGGTCCAGCGTTTGGGGTGGAATAAAGAGCAGCTTTGGATTAATCAGGAATTAATGTCTTAATTTCCTTTTCAACACAGAAAAGAGATGTGGCTAGGGTCAAGCAAAACTCTTCCTTCAGCCTCTGTTTAAGTGAACAAAACTGTTCTTGGAGTACTGATAGTGACACTTCAAAAAGGGGCTTAGAAGAAGAGTTTACAAGAAATAAGATGGGATCTGCAAAATATACCTTATTGAAAGGAGCGTTGGGAATTCAGTCATTCAGTATGTAGTAACCTTCTGCAAAAGAAAGCAATGTGATTGATGATTTTTTTTATATATATGAGTGCCTATGTGCAAAAGATTTCTGGTGCGTAAAGTGCTTACTCCTGACAGGAAGATTTAATGATAGATTGTGACTGGAAGCTGAAGCTAGACAAATTCAGATTAGAAATGGGGCTCCTTTTTTTTCAACAGTGTTGGTAATTAACCATTGTAATATGCTGGGCAATGATGAGGTCCTAATTCCTCATGTGGCTCATCCTTACAAGCTATAAATCCTAACAGCCACTTAGAAGTTGCTTCAATTCTCACTAAATGTATGACAATATTCATGTGTTTTTACTGAGTAGAAGTCTACCATCACTCTGGGTAAGTTTGGATTCCAGTCTCCCAGGAAATATTTAACCAACTCGGTTTCTACTACTTTACTGCCTGTAATCCTAAAGTCATTGTGCTTTCTGGAAGCTTATGCAATCAGAGTATCCTATGTTGCCTTAGAAAAGGATCTGAAACAGCTCAACTAAAGAAATGTCCCTGCCCCTTCTGACTTCACCAGGTGCCATGCATTGTCCTGTGCTCCAATTCCATATGCCCAGGGTGTAGATTTTTTTCTTTGGGGGGGGACCACTACTGTCTTCCTACCTGTATAGTTGCACTGTCATATAGTCCAAGGAATACTTTGTATGTGCCCAGTTTGAGAAATCCTGATGCCTCAATGGGTGGATCAATCCTGGCTAAGTGCAATGTCTGCATCTACTCTTTATGTTCCTTTTTTTCCCCCCTTTTTTTTTTTTTTTCTTCTTCTCCCTCCAGCATCTGAATTTAATTCTTAGTCTTAACATGCCCAGAAATCCATTTGATTTTCTACAAACATTGTTTGCTTCAACATACTGTCTAACATGCTGTTTGCGGGGCAGTTTGGGGTGTTGTTTTTTTTAAAAAGACCTAATTAATATCTCTCAGAGGCTATAAAGCAAAGTTTGGGCTCTCCAGGTGCTTGTTTGCTGTATTCTGTTGGCAGATGAGTTGCTTTCCTAATTTCTGTATCTGTCAGTCCTCACATTTCAATTTGGAGAATAGCTTGTGCAGTATCCAGATAAACAACAAAAAAATCCTGTTCTGATGTCATTATTAGCAGAGTTCTTTATATCTGAAAACACAAGTAGTGTGGAAGATGCTCGTGGTTCCCTGCAGCACTGCAAACTCATTTTACCTTCTGAGTTATTTTACTCATCAGATAGCTCTTTCACTTCAGTCACTTACTAAATGATTGGATGCCAAGACTCGTTGCTGCGTGTCTGTCTTAGTGGGGGGAGAAGGCAGGACAGAGTCACCTCTAGGGTGGGAGAGCAGGCAGGAGACTATGAGCAGGGGAACTGCATGATGCAAAAAGCCACTGAGGACAGGTTACATTTTGGGAAATTACTTATTTAATGGCAGTGTGAGAATAAGCAGCTCTAGTGACTGGCTACTGGTTGTTTTCACTCTTGTAACTGACTTCTTGGTCACAACAGGTATATTTATTTGCATGGCACAGGATGAAACAGTTGGGAACTGATCCAGGCTCAGCTGTTCCCAAGAAAAAAAGTGTTGTTTTTAGCCTAGATTGGTTCCTCATTACTGCAAGGCCACACAATCAATGGTATTGGCAAGGTGAGGAAGGAAGAGGGAAGAGAAAAGAGTGTTTAACTCGTGTAACTACCTTTGACAGAGATGATCACAAGTGATCCTTGAGCAGGAGAAGCACAGTCAGCCTCCAGAACTGTGGGATTACCTAGCCCTAGGTAAAGCTGTAGCGAAATACTAAGGACTTCTTCACACATCTTCATTTTAATGGTCATTTCTGGTTTCCAGATGTTAATAATTCCCAGTTCTGTCCGTGCAGAAGTTGGAGGCTCAGTGAACATTTTTGTTTTTCAGCTCTATAGCTGAAAGAAATGACCAACAAGGTCACATCATCTGTCATGCTGTGTACCACTTTTAAAGTCAGCATCTGACTGCCTGGCATTCTTTCATATTCATTAAGACATATGCAACACAAAGCAGTTAAAGCATGTAAATATGCTTTGTTGAAAGTTCATGCAATTAATATTTTCCTACATGAATTTACAATATCTACATTTTTTGTAATGATCTGTTTCTGAAATGTTACATATTCATTATGTCTTATTTAAAAACTTTGTTAGTTTTTTTGTTCACTGGATTAAGCTGCAAGAATGTTCATTATATTGAATGCCCTTAAAAATTCATGTTTGCCAACTTTTAATTTTTTCGCACCCACACACTGCCTCCTAATTTTGTCTCTAGCAGCCCAGATGTGTTTCTGCAGAATAAGTGTTTCTGCAGTGATAATTAGAACACTTACAACAGGTAATTTGCAGGTTAGGTAACTCACAAATAGCAGGACTACTTTGTAGCACCTTAATTTTGAAGCTGGTGACAATTTAAAAACTTCAGTACAAAGTCTGAAATGTGATATTGTGTGGAATAACTTAATCTAGAAGTTACGTACTGCTTTGTAGCATTTAGCAAATTAAGGTCTAAATGGACCTCAAGATATGATTTAATTCAGGGGCTGGGGGAAGAGTTCAGGCAATGATGTACATGTTGTGGGGTGGATCCATGTTTGACCGAACCAATGAAACGCAAGGTTTGAACCTACCTCAGGGCATATTTTTAAAAAATATATAATCTCTAAGAAGACTAGGCAAATGCTTGTCTTAAAAGGTAAAAACACAATGAGTTCCACAGTCCCTACCTGGATGACCTGTTTCCATGTATGTTTATACTTAGAAACGTAAAATTCCTATTATTTCTATTTACATTTCTACTAGTCATATCTATTTCTCTTTAACATTCTAGTTTAGATACACAAGATTTGTAAACTCTGAGAATTCTGTTCAAAGTTTAATGTGGTCTGAAACAGATTAATACAAAAGATCTTGTTTTGGACTGTTGCTCACTGTGGGGGAGGATTTTGATATCATAATCCCTAGATAATGCTTTCTTTCTTTCTATCTTTTTTTTTTTTTTTTTTTTAATAGTTATGACAGAGCTGAGCAGCTGTCAGGGGACCTAGGGTAATGCCTAATTTTGGTGAGGACTGGAGTTGTTGGGGCTGTGATATGTGGTGTTGGTGCTGTCAGCCTCGATGTCTTTTCCAGAGCTGGGTCTCCCAGAGGTGCTGGCCTCTCGTTCGGGATTCTGGCAGAAAGGAAGGCGACCTGAGATAGTTTGCCACAACTCCCATTCATTAAACATGGGATATTTTGAGTTTAAAGATTTTGCTTTAACACTTTAGCAGTTTCTGCCAAAGCAAAGCACTAAACTATTTTAGTATTTCTGAATTCCTACCTGAAGTGCCCTTTGTTATGAATTGTAGTTAACAGCTGTTTGATCTGAAGACCCGAGAACTGGTGGCCACTGCCATCCTGTTTTCCCCCCTCGCTTGTTCAATGTTCTTCTCCCAGGACAGTGTTTTGCTGCTGTTTCCTTCCAGTCTTCTCTTTAATAGATTATAAAAATCTATTTCTTTAACTTTTTCTCATAGATCACACTTTTAAATCTCTTCATATTTTCAGTTTTCTTTCAGATTCTTAAGGTGCAACTTGGAAGTGTATATTATTTTCTGGGTGATGATACTGAAATACCTTGCACCTTGTGTACCTTCCACTCTTACTGATGTTTTGGTGAGCTGTCTCTTCTTTGAACAGCTTTTCACTGTTGACTAATTTAATTTTTAGCACACTATTATAGAAGGAAGATCAGGGTTAGTTATCCACGCTTGTATTGTGTGTTTAATTTTTCTGGGATTTATTCTTTGATTTTTTTTAGTTTTGTTCATTGTTTTCTGTTTTTGCTTTCTTCCCCAGATTTATTTCTTTCCATTTCCTTTTGCATTTAATGTTATCTATATTGTGCTTTCCCCTCGGTTTATTAAGATAAGTAGAATTCTAATCCTCTTTTCTAAAGTGCCTGTAACTGCCAGCTTGCTTTTATCTGCAGATGTCGTATGTTCTTTGAGTCATTCAGTTTTGCTTTAAACTACACAAGTGTTCACTGTATCTGTTCCATCTGAGACAACTTTTATCTTTGCAAAGTTCTGTCATAACAGTTGATTCTTGAAACTTCCTCTAAAGAGTTCTTTATGGTAAGAAATTGAATTTCTTGATAGTGTCACTCCAAAGCAGTGGTTTGTCTGACCTTGATACTTGAATTGTTACTATTCAGAAAGCTTATGTAGAAAGTAAAAACTACGGGAAAAATTCTGTTATATAAAAGTAAAATCATGCAAGTAATTATTGTTTGTTACTCTCTTATTGCTTAGTAACCCTCAATTTGCAGACATAGTCACTCTTGAGTGTCTGGATTATGCATTAATCAGGTTCTGTGCACCTCAATACTTGACTGTAGGACATTGCCATGGTATGAATGATGTAGATGACAACTGCTCACACATGGCTTCCCCTGTGTACTGCTGTTTAAGGATGCATCTGTGCTCTGCAGAAATAAGTTTACAGGTTTTTCAAAATTGAATGTCCTTATCATCCACTTATACAAGTTTCATGTTGTCTGTGTTCAGAGGCAGGAGAAAGATACATTAACCATTTCAGGAAATGGTCAGCTCTGACTTGGGAACAGCATGTCTTTGTCTTGCCAGAAGGTGCAGCCCGTGTATATGCTGTCTGCATTTAACCAGATCTCCTTGTTAAGGATAGAGGGAGTTGAGTCTCAGTAGTGATGCCAGCACTGTATTTCTAGAGAAAGTAATTAATAGGAAGAAGCGTAGCAGAACCCTTGCTTAAAAAAACCACCACCACCAAAACCAAAAAAGGGGAGAAAAAAAAAAAAGGCATAAACCAGTATGAAAAATACAGCTATGCTGTATTTTGAGACAGTACTGTTTTGAGGCAGTGCCCTGCAATAAAAGCCAGTGCACAATACACAACTTTAAGCTGCATGAAGAAAACAGACATTAGATATCTTTCTAACCTTCCCCTAAGGTGCTTGCAGCTGTTCCTCTGTTCCTTGAAGTATATCTTTAGTGACTTAAAGTGAATACAGCTCATTTAGATATCCCCAACTCAGCTTTCAGTAGTTGCTGTGGGTGCAGAGAGCACTCTTATGTTGCTCAAAAGCTGCCTCAGATCATGATGAATATCCTTTTTCTATATTGAAACATTCAGCAGTTGCCCTAGAAAATATTTTTTGTGTACAAATTCACAAGTAAGTGTAAGCTAAGACAGGAAAATCCTGAAATAGCCTGAGTGCTTTGTATTTTCTGTTCAACTGTTTTGTGGAGAGTAGAAAAAGAGAGAGGAATGCAAAACATAGTGCTGCTGTATGAAATGCATCCCCTTTCCTGTGTGTTATTTCTGTTACTTAATGTCTTACCTTTCCAAGTTAGTATATTAGAATATGCTTTTCATGCTGTGTCCTTGGATTCACATGGAGAGTCTCCTTGCCATTCTTTAATCCATTACCATCCAAGGAATCGTACTGGATGACAAATACTGTTTTGATTTTGGTTAGCTGATTAGGAGTGGAGTCACCTATACACTTGTGGAGGCACCATTCATTTCTGTGGCAGGGAAACACTTACAACACATGACTGCAGTAACTGTCTTTGGGATGTAGATCTATACATGGGAATTTCATAGTATAGTTCTTTCCATAATAGTAAGAAACTCCCCAACCAATTAACTGAAGAATGAAACAAAACCAGCAT
>NW_010326594.1:490-44426 GCF_000700745.2 Antrostomus carolinensis | reverse complement strand
AGTGTCACAGTAACTTGAAAGCAACATAGAGAAGGGAAAATGAGATCTTGAGTGGAGACCTTAAAAGCTGTGGAGTGGGAGAGAGGTAAACACTGCACTTAGCTTAAAAGAATAAGGAACAAGGATATAAGAAAAAATGTATAGAAGACTTATGCAGAAACATAAGAATACATGAGAATATGTGTGTCTAAAGTGTGAGTAAGGAATTTTTTTTTTTTTTTTTTTAATAAGAACTTCCTGGGGAAATAGCCTCCCTTCCGCTTGGCACTAATCCTCAGTGTCACAAGGGAACTAGGACCTGCTTCTCTGGTTCTCTGTGTGCCTAGCTGCTGAAATGGAGATTTGTTTCAAAGTTGACTAACACTTTACATAGTCAGTACTCTGTGGCGCTGAAAACTTTCCCACTGATGGGATTCTAAGTTATTAGCTGCCAGTAGTTTCAAAAAGTCTGTTACATCACTGAGGTTGCTCAGTGGATATGGAGTGGAAGAACAAATACCTTTAATTGCTTGTTAAAAGGATACCTGGATTACTTTTGTTACGTTTTGTATTTTCTTACTTCTGGTAAGTGTTTCTAAAAGCAGTAAAAACTTTTTACTTTCAGGACTAATAGTCTTTTCTGTATAATTTTATGCAGAACCAAACTTGGGGAGCATACCTTCTCTAAAAGTGCTGTTAGCTGCCTTTGCCAACTCGTGCTGGCTGGTGCAGTTGCCTGCTTTGGTATGGAAGAGTAAGGGATGGGAGGTGGAGGGGATTGCACATACTGTGCACAGCAGTCCATGCAATAGAATAGGTTGCAAATCCAATTTGCAACTTGCAAATTGAATTAGTATTATAAGAATGTAGCATGGATTAGCTTTAGTTTATCTGTGTTTAACTTCCATTGTAGCTGGTTAGTGATCTTCCTCCCCAACCCCTCCCAAAAAGAAAAATAAAATTAAAAAAAAAATGCAGTTTAGTTGTACTGTGGAATGAAAAAATACATATTTCAAAAAGCAAACAGAGAACAACCCCTCCAAAAACTGCCACCCAAAACATGTCCTACCTTGAACCTTTCTGGTGTGTGCATTTAATATCTTTGTGAAAGGGCTGTTTTGATGGCACAGGAGTGTGCTGGCATTTTACAATCAAAAATCATGTGAAAATACTGTGTATGTGTGTGTCTATTTAAAGAAAACAACAACAAAAAAAAGGCCAAACAAAAAAATCCAATGAACCTGCAAATAGGTGTGCTAGTGCTTTCTGGACTTGCAACATTCACTATTCTGACAGTTTCAGGGCTTTAGTAGCCCTTTTGAGTCATTGTAAATTGTACATTGTTTTCCTGTTCAGCTTTAATATTAGATGGCAAGGACAATATTTTCACTACCTTATACATGTGGCTGTATAACATACAGAGATAAGTCATCTGGGCAACCTGTAGATTCTGTATGAAAAAAATATTTCTCAGGGGAGGGGTTGGGCGAGGAGATTTTACTCTCTTCCTGGGACATGCAACCCAATGTTGCTTCTGGTAAATCATCTTGTTGTCTAGTGCCTTCTCCTTCCTGCTGTTGAAGCTCTCCAGAGATGCTTTTGCAGTCCTGTAAAGCGCCAGAAGGTGGGCAAGGTCTCTTTAATCAGTACACAGTGTTTTATTTAACCATCAGTCTATGTTGCACAGCGAGTATGCCACAAGAATTGTACAAAGCTTTTCTTAACTGTAGGCGGTTGTTCATTTATTAATGTAAACACCATGTGCCTTGGATGTGTGAGCCCTAAAAATAAACTTGCAGAGTTAAAAATAGATCTCTGGGAGTACTGAGATGCTGCTTAATCAGAACCAGCTGCAAGCTGTCTAGAAAATGTAAGTTATATGGAGCCAGATGGCTTTTGCCCTTTTTGCATTAGACAGCGTGTAATTTGGGTAACTACAGCTACAGTAATGTATTTTCCCAGTCAAACTGTTTGATAAACATGTTTGTTTCAAACAGACACTTCCAATTAGAGAATCAGTAAAATGTTAATTTATTTTAATATTTGTCCACGTGAGTAAGCGAAAGGAAGGTTACATAATGCAAACCTCAACAGCACGCACAATAACTGCTGACAGCTGTATTCAGCAGGAACTGCATTATGACTGTGCATCTTTGTACAACGGGGCTCTTACTCTGGGAACAACCTCACTGAAAGCAAGAGAAGAATGATTTACATTAAATTAATGGCATAATGGTCAGTGGGACTTGTGTGGATTAAGTTCGTAGTGGTGAAGCATTACACAAAATATAGGAAATGTGTCAGAATGATACCTGGCAACTGTATACCAAAACAATAGCCTGTATGATTTCAGGAAGGGTTCCTTGCAGTATCTTTGCTTAACTGATGGTATTGAAACCAAAACCTATTCTGAAACTTGTCAGTTTCCAAAGTTCACCAGCCTGCTGTTGACAACCTGTGTTCAGACTGTATTTAGGAGTCTTAGTGAGTAGTCGAGGAGACTAAAGCTCAAGTCTACTCTATCTGGTTTGGAATGATCTGGGACAGGGAATTCTGCTTTGATTGAGGGGCTTCAAGGTGAATATCTCAACCTGCAGTATCATCCTAATTCTGTTTATGAAGTCTACTGATCTGCATCTGGGGGAGTGTAGTGTGAAATTGCACAGCATCCAGACCGTTCTAGCTGCATGCATATAAATTGCTAGTCAATCTAGTGCTTACCTAACCAGACTCATGTTATGATTATAGGAAAACCTGTGGGAAGGAGGTGGAATGTATTTGAGGCAGTAGACTCTTTTAGGAATTGTTTTAACAAAAGCCAAGCTGTACAAACTTGAAAAGCAATGATTAAGTCTTTAAGCAGTGATGTCAGATGAAGACTGCTGTGCAAAAGATCCAGAAATGAGTTTTGGCTTAAGAAAAGGCTTTTGAAAATGGGGACGATTAAGGTGCCTACTTTACAGGCAGATGATACAAATTACATACAGCTGGCATGAAACAGTCATATCAAATTATAGTCTCCACATCCTTCTTCCATCAGTGTTTTAGGTTTTCTGTAACAACTGGGTTTAGTTAAAATCTTGATGATCTATTGATGTTTTAGGTTTGTTTTTTTAGCCTTAGCACTATATGCTTTAACTAAATGAATAATTACATTTTCTGAATGAAATATGTTCCTCTCCCTAAAATATTCTTTACTTTCAGTAAGGATTTTTCTTTCTCTGCTTCATCTAATCTCCTAGAATTCTTCAAATTCAATGTCTACCATGCAAATTACCATAATTTTATAAATTTTAGAGAAATTGCTATGAGAAATTCCATATGAGAAAAAGCACAAAAATTCCAGCCTGTCTCTGAAGGTAGTCCTAGCTATTTGAACTAGCTCAGTGATGGGTGGGTAAGATAATTTTTTGAATGCTTACATTTAAATGTATCTACAATGCAAAGCTGTCTGAAATTGGTAGTGTGGCATTCTCTCGTTGACTTTTAATTCTTTTGCACCTGTCATGCTTGTGAGTCATGAGATTTTTTTTGAACTGCAGGAAGTAGATTAATCAGTCTTTTTGTGGCCTGTAATTTTTTATACTAATTGATACCAAGCAGAACTTTAGGCTACAAGCTTTTTTGGAAGCATTTCAGTATGATAATAACTTTCAGAAGCGCTTTGAATATGCGTTAATTTACTTTTTTTTTTTTTTTAAACTGCACTTGTTTGGCCTGTTTGACCATTGGCTAAAACAACTAGTGATTTAAGAACTTGCAAATCTGTCCTTGCCTGAACATGACTGCAGGTTCAATTTACAAGTGGATCTTAAAATAGTAACACTTGTAGTCAGGTTCTAGGATGTTTTAGGTTGAAATCAAATTATAGGAATTTACTAGTTTTTGACAGCAGAAGTGATCAAGCTGTGTAGATGAATTTTTAAGTTGCTGTGTACATGACATGCAGTCTTAAACTGATGAGCGTCTGGATTTAGATCACCTCAGCTGCAGGAAAAGATCTGTGTTGATTTGATTGCTCCAGGCTTTCTCACTTAAATATTTTGTCAGTGACCTAAAAATGGTTCCCAGCCTATTTACCATAGGATAATTATGAACCACTTATAAACAGGAGAACAAGAAAGGAAGGGGAAATGGGATCCCTGGAGCTCTTTGGCTGAGATTTCAGCATTTCCTTTATTAAGAATCTGGTAGAAGAGAGAAATAATGCATTGCCTATCTCCTCCTTATCTTCCTTTCCCATTTACCTGATGAGGAGTTTAAGATTAGACATAGAATTAGTTTTATGTTGATTGTGCTGTTCAGCAGATCTGAATGGGTACAAGCAAAATAGTCTATTGTACCCGTTAAGATATCTGCAGTAAATTATTTGTGTCCCAGGAACTGGCCACTTATAAGGAAAGGAAGAGCGATTTTGGGCTGCTCTATTGAACAAGCAGAAGAATATTGTGACACAATTTTAACGTGTTTCCTTAGGTTCCTTTCATGAAGAACTGCCATATTAAGCCTTTCAAAAGAATACTGTTATGTTGCACCCAATCGAACTGCATCTTAAATTAAAGCTATTTTGGCTTTAGAAGATGGTAAAAGTCAGATAAGGTGTTCTGTTGGCCGTGCTTTTATGATTTAAAGTATATCAGTATTTGTGAGAGGATCCATTCTATCGACTGATGATTATTGACCAGAAGCCAGATGAAAGGAGTCCATCTCAGGCTTCTTAGAAAAGAGCTGAGACTTTTATTCTATTCGGTCATATATTCCCTCCTGTGCAGTTTTTCTTTTGAATTGTACTGTTAACTGGTTCCTTTTTTCTGTCTTTCCTTACAACTTTTAAAGTGATATGTGTCCCTTTTCTTATTGAAAAGGATGTTGATCTTATGGCAGAGTTTGAGGGATTTCCGTATCATTTGCCACCATAAATTAAAATTAAGGAAAAGAAGAAAAAGGTCTGCGAGGTTCAGTAAATGAAAGCATTTTAAAATTAATTAGAGTGGATGTATAGCTATTAATTAGTATCCAAACTGATCAACATTGGAATAAATTTTTAATGTAAATTGAGGGTTTTTTAAAATATACATTTTTAAACAATAAAAAATAATTTTCTACATACTTCTTTAATAGTGTTAAATATTTTAAATAATGAAATGCCAAAAGAAGTAAGTGCAGATTATTTCTTTGTTACCTCTTAGAATCAAGGGATTATGATGACAGCAGAAATGGAAGAAGAAAGTGTCATCCCTTTCCTGGTCTTTTCTTATGCATGCTAAATAATTAAATTTTCTGTTTTATTTTGGTGGGTATGTAGCTGATTTCATTAACTGTGATGGTCTATGTGAACATACAAATTCTGTGTGTACTCTGTATTAGTTTTTAGTGCTATATCTGATTATAAGTGCATGCTCTTCCACTGTCCATATATGTATATAAAGCTTAACATTTTTTTAATAAATAAGTATTTGTTGTCATTCTTCCTCCCAGGCAGAATTAAAATGCATGATGCATCTGGTAGACCTCTTTCCTATATTTACATTAAATATCTTTGGGAGGAAGGAGAAATCAGCATGAACCCTGTTAGTGTATATCTGATGACTTTATCCTTAGAAGGTCTCTTTTCCAAGTTGCCACGCTAATACTTCTCTCAGTTCCTTGCCACGTTGTAATAATTATATTGAAGTCTCATTGCAATCTTCTATGCTTAGTATGTGTTCAAAAGATGTATTTGCATTTCTATCCTGAATAAATTAAAATAATTTTGTTGCAAATGTCTTCATAGAGCTTGAGTTTCCGTATTTTCCAATTCTTGCATACTGATGTTCTAATCTACTAGAAAAGCTAACAATTTAAAGGTAAAAGAAATGCAAATGTTTCTTATACATGCATTCAGCATGTCTCCTGCATACTTGAAGAGATAAATCTACTTATTAAATTCAAAGAAGTTACTGATATTCCTAATCAAAGCTCAAAATGCTGGATTTTGGTTCATTACCATACTTTATTTTTATTGATGGAAGATTTCTTTACCAAAAAATGCAAGACTTACGGGAGTTAACAATATTGATCAGGGTTATGGAACAGTACGCTGAATATGTCCTTACAGAAAGTTAGTTTTCATGTAGCTGGAAAACTAAATTTGATTTGTGATGTAGAAATATGGACTTAAAGTAAAGATTTTCACATTTTGCCAATAAATGTGTCATTCAAACTCCTAATACTTCTTTGCATGTCAAACTACATTTCTGGTATTTGCTGAATAGTTTGATTGACAAATCCTTGGCTTATTTCAATGTGAATGTAGGACTGTGAGAAAGATACTTTCCTTAATAAGCAATATTAATTTCCTGAAGCATTTCTTTTGAGTTATATGCTCTTTTAAAATATATGCAAATAATGTAATGTATACTGGATTTCATTTTATTTTTTTACAGTCTAAGAGAATGTGATCACAATACGTGACATGGAAATTGAGCAGCACAGATTTTAAGACAGGTAGCTATATAAATTTCTCATCCAAAAAATGTTTCCTTTTCATAGTGGGTCTAAGTTTGAGTGAACTCAATGAGCCTGAAGTGGTGTTTTATAAGAATCCATACGTTTTTTCTGAATTTTAAACATCCAGAAGAGCTGGACAACAAATTCGGTGGGAATCTAGGAAACCAGGACAGCACCATTCCAGACATTTACGTTAAATAATGATTCAAACATTCTAGCAGTTGTTGGTTTTGGATAATTCAAATGCATGGAGTTAGTTAGCTCTGGACATATTTTGCAGGAGGTGTTGGCCAAATGAATGTTTCAGGTGGCGGGGTCAGGTTTTTCAACTGGCAGGCATAAGCATAGCTGTGGTGTTTACCAATAGAATAGTGCAACTTCAGCTCACTGAAGAAACAGACCCTACAGAAACCAGTAGAAAAAAATCCTCTCTCTACTGGACAAGTGAGCAGCGCCTGTAATGAAGAGCAGAATAGAGGACACCTAGCTAAAAAGGATGTTCTCGGGGAAAAAATAGCATGACCTTAATAAAGGCTTAAGTCCTTTTGAAGAGTTCGACAGTCACGTGGAGAAGAGTAGTTTGAGCACCATGGTCTGTTTGGATTTTCAAGACACCTTTGTGAAAGGCAACTGTGAAGGTTTTTAAGGAAACTAGGCCTGAAGTAGTATAAGAGGAAAAATTCTTTGAGTGAGATGGGCAGGGAAAGAAACTGGATAAAGGTGGGAAATAGATAGAAATAAATAACCAACTATAGTAGATGTTGAAGGTCAGAAGGAGAGTTGTGCAGGGAGCTCTGCTGGAATGTGTGCTGTTCAACATTTTATAATTAAGCCTGGAAGGGGATGAGCTCCAAAGTAGAAAAGTTTACTGGTAATAAGGATGTAGGTTAGTAAGGATGAGAGATAGCTGTAAAGAATTGGACAAAAACCTTTTGACTTTCAGCAATAAAGTACCAAATGAAATTCAGTGCAGTAGATGTGAAGTGATGCCCATGAGAAACAGCAATTTTATCTTCATATAGGATGTGCTGCACTCCAAAAAAAACCACTACAATAACTGAGGATTGAGATCTTGATGTTTTAATACTTCCATGCAAATACCGAAGGAGTGGGGCTCAGTAAAGTGAGTTAAGTGTCTGGAATTATTAGGATAGAAATAAAAAACAAACCTAAAGATGTTATGTCAGTATATAAATCTAAGGTTTTCCTACACCTTGATACATTGTGTGGCTTTGTTTCTTTCAGAAGGAATTCTTAAATCTCAGAAATGGTTTAGCAAAAAGTAGAAGAATTTAAATAGGGCAAGACCATGATCTGTGTTGTGGAAGAGCTTCTGTATCAGGGAAGAGGTTATTCGGTAGGGCTTGGTTGAAGTCTGCAAAATCATAAATAGCATGGGAGAAGGCTGATACGGATTAATTGTTCTCTGTCTTTTCTGGAAGAACTAAGGGGTATCAAATGAAGCTAGTAAGAGACAGATTCAAAACAAAGAAAGTTTTCTTCTTCCTAGGCAACAGTGGTGGAAAGTGTTGCTGAGGATATTGCTGGTGCTAATTTTTTTTTAAATCTGGGTCTAAGGGGAGTCTGGACAAATGCATGATGGTTTCTTAGTATACAGCAATCATACCTGCCTCAGAAAGTTCCTTGAGTGGAAAGGGTTTGGAGCCTGGAAGAATGTTCAGGGGGGTATCATATTTGTCCTGTTCTTACTTGTCCCTGGACATCTGCTTGTGAACGTTGATGAAGACATTGGTTTTACCTTATACTTCATTAAACAATCACTTGAAGTTGTTGCATGTTTGTCTTTGTTGACTTCCTGATTCTTAAGAGATTTTTATTCCTGCTTAAAAAGAAAAAAAATATAATCTGAGTTTAGCTCATCATCACTAAATACAGAGAAACTGACAAATTAGTATCAAGAAATTTGAAGGCTCTGTTACATGTACAGCTGTATTACTTTTGAATAATGAGTAGTTTTGGTAACTGAATATTAGCTCTCCCAAACTGTGGACCTGACCAGTTTTAAGCAACATGCAGTCTAAAATTTCAGTCCAGAATTTGTTGATTATGTTTTGAATTTTTTTTTTAAATTAAACGCACTAAATTCAACCCGAGCTTTGATTCAAGCATGTCTGATGTATATAGAGGTCAGATTGCTTAATTGCTTTCCCTATTACTTTTTTTTATATTATTTATTACAGTTGAACCCATGTCAGGCTACAAGATCATTCACGTACACGTAGACAAACATTGTGCTTTTGTCTTACGGCTAATCGTATTTTTGTTGCAGTTCCCTTTTGGTTGGTGAAGTATTTCTTCATCAGGATATGCCCAGCAAAGACTCTACAGTGTTAAAGCAGCTTTTCTTAACTGTACATTAATGCTTAACACTGAAAAGAATGATTCTGCTAGCCAGCAGTACTATAACAGCAAAAAAATGTTTTGTAGATGTCCTGGTTTTGTTTTGACTTTAGTTTGCAACTTGTGATTATATTACATTTCCGTGAAAACAGAAGATGCTTGTTTCCCAATGAAGTAGTCGTGAGGGGGTCAAAGAACACTCCAGATCAGCCATGTCCGTGTGGCTGCAGGTGGGTTGATGATAATGGTTAAGTGGTGGTGGCCCTGCTGTGCTGTGAGGCAGTTACCTGACTCCCAAGCAGATGAACTATGGGGTGGATTTCTGATAACTAAACCAGCATGGCAATTACCTTTTTGCTTTTGTTCTGTTAGTTTTAAATAAGCCGAGTAATTTACTTACCAGTAGCACATGGAAGAGATGCTACTAGTAGAATATGGAAAAGTGAAAACAAAAGGTCAGTACATTACTGACGTCCCCTCCCTGCCTCTCAGTGAACAGCCTCAACTTCCTCCTTAGGGCTTTCTGCATCCTGCTGAGTTGTGTAAGGTGGTGCAGTCCTTAGCAGGAGTTAACAAATATGGAAAACTCTGCAAAAGTAGGAGTTAGTATTGATAGGGCAATGCTAATAGAAATATATTTATAAAATAATAGTTTCATTTCTGTTGGCTACATGTGGGGCTAATGCCCCAAACTGGTAAGACCTTCTCTTTTGGTTCTGCCTGGACTGGGTGAAGATGTAGTCCCCTTCTCAGTTCTTTCAGTGTTCCCTAGCTGGAGGTTCCTTCCCTCAAAACTCATTTGTGTCCTGGGAGTTTCACTTATGATCACAAACAGCTTAGAATAATTTTCCACAGGGTAATAATTGTCAGCTCTGAAGACTGCAGGGGAAACAGATTAAAACCCACTGAAATTAAAAAGTGACAAGATGCACATAAAGGAAAGTAAGCTCATGAAGTTTTGTGGATTATTTATTCATGTTGTTTGTCCAGAAACTACCCAATAAACTAGGGCTGTACTGGACTGGAGCTTCACAAACAGCATATGATACAATCACTGTGTGGTGAAGCAACTTTGTTTGCGCTCAATTTTCAGAATTCTTGTGTCTAAAACATTTTTATTTTTTTCCTGTAGCTTTAAGTGATTCTTGAAAGCAATGTGTTTCCTCTCAGAACATCCCCAAACAAATGGAAACTTTCTGGGTTTTTTAAATGCTAGTTCTTCAAAACACATTGCAGATCTATCAGAACAGAGATTTAATAGCTTCCTCAGGGAGGAGCTACAGAGGAAGGTCACTGGCCCAAAGTCACTAAGTTTAGCAAGGCTTTTTTAGGCTTAGCGTTACCAAATTAGGATTCAATAAATTGTTTGGGTCAAAATTAAAGTTGTAGAATATAACTTTTTTCTTTAGATGAGGAATTATTTACATGCCTGTATGATAAATTTCTGGTTCTGTAGACTTTAGTGGTATTAGACTATGTATGAATGATGTGATTCAACAAATGAGATTTTTTGTATGAGGATGTATTATTTTATAGGATTAAAATCCACATAATATGGTCTAAAATGGTTATGTAAGACAGAAAAGAAAGGGTATAGTTGGTAAGAAATGTATGTTTACTTAGAATAGAAAACAAATATTTTAGCTGGTATTATTGTGTTATGCTAAATTCCTATTTTTTCCATATCTGTACAAATTTGAATCTATCATAATGATCAAAATGGAGAGGAAGACTGTAAATTTGTTTTTCAAATTTTGTAGGAAACAAGCTGCTACTTCCTTTTGAAAAATACTGAAATACTTTATATGCAGTGTGTGGAGTATCTATATTTTAAAAAATACATAGCAAAACCCATATAGCTCTATGACTGCAATAAATTACTTTTATTGATAGATAAAGTAAGATTTTTTTGTTGCTGAAATATCCGTCTTTCACAGTCATATTTGTGACTGGGGGAGGAAATGGCATTGGTGTCCTAACGATGACAACTGATGCAAACATGTCCGGGAAGAGGCAGTGGGTAGTATGGCTATTAAATTCAAAGGCTGCATAACATCTGAATAGCAGTTACTGAGGCAATGGTAATTTATCTAAAACATTTGAAATTGTAAGTTGTTGTAGCTAGATGTATCAAATTAAAGATTTAGAAAGATGCTTATCAGATTTGTCAACAGCTTTATTAAATCTTGTGGATGTTTAACATTCTCTTTCATCCACCCTTTAATGAGATAATCTTATAATTTGAACTGCTACTATTTTCCATTTAGAAACACTTAGAATAGCAGAAAAAGTCGTTAGACTTGCTAAGAGATAGGATATGATACTGTTCCTGTCCAAAGGACTTCTACCAGAGAGGAAATGTGCAAGAATTAGTCCTTTTTCCTTCCCTCCATCCTTACCTGTCGACTGGAGACTTGATAACAACTGGTTTCATTGTCATCACTCAAAGCAAACTCGGGTTCAGTGGAGGGGGGTACAGGGGCATGCTTCATTAGGTAGTCTTTTTTTTTTTTTTTATCATTAACGTAACATGGAAACTAGCCAAAAAGCTGCTAAGTTTATCTGAAGTAACACTTGCAGCTTTGTGGAAGTATGCGGCTGAGTAATAGTGCAAAAATAGCAAGTTATTTTGAGGAAGAGCATATGTTCTGTAACAATGAGAAATTGGTATACAGATAAAAGAAATTACAGATCTAAATATAAATTTCAGATGAGAAAGATCTGTGGCTTAGTGCTGCAATGTCTTCTGTGGAAGCAGCCATTAAAAGTTGTTTAATGCTCGTTCTTCTAACATAGTTATTTAAAGAAGCATCATCATTGATAAATTGCTGTAGTGTCTTAAATGTGCACATTTTGCAGTCTGTAACTGTACAGATAATAGGCACTTTTTGTATTGGCGGGCACACTGATACACAGAGTACCATACAGTGATAATTGCAGGCTTTTTTTTTTTTTTTTAATCTTACAAGAAAGGTACATTGCAGAGCTGTAGTATTTGCTTACTATTTAAAGACGCTGACAATCAAATGCAGCTATCTCCTGTCAGAATTCAGAATGAAGACAAGATTGTAACAGATTCCCAGGTTACTTGAGAAAGCAGTTGGGTATATGTGCTTAGTCACTAGAAAACAATTCCAGTACAATTACTTGTGAAATACCATTCAAAATTCTCCATGCTTCAGTGGATAATAGCAAAGTATTTTGCTTAAAAAAAAAGAAAAGAAAAAGAAAAAAAAAAGATATGAAGTACTACTTTAAGGACTAAAAGTTTCTTCCATATAAGTCACTCTATTTCATGGAAGAAATTAATTTCTTTACAGAGTTGAAGAGTGAGTGTTGACACCAAGTCCCTCAAAATCTCTACCTTTAAATGTTTCTCCTTCTGCTTTTTTTTTTTTTTTTTTTTAAGCTTCTCCTTAAACAATTAGAGATTGGCATATGTAAAAGTCATGCTGATGAGCAGAACAAGTGATTAGAAGATTAAGCTGCAGTCAGATTTGGAATAAATAGAACCTAAGGCATTACCGAATAAAATCCATGGCTGCCATTCATCAAGCTGTACATAGTCAGTGTAAAGCTGACTGAATGGACTGAGCTTTGAAAGCTTCAAGAGTAATTATGTAAAATAATATCTTTATCGTTAAAATTTTACTTTTCAGGAAGTACCAATGTGAAATTATTAGATCTTAGGACAGTCTTGGCAAAGCAAAAAACCAGTTTTCATTTGATTTGTAATTTATTTTTCTTTCTTTTCTGGACCACTTGCACTTCAAAAATCTACATGCTACTTGCTGTTATTTGCTGTCTGTAAGAAATATGTGATCATGCATGACTTCTCTTTCTGAAGACGAGGAAGTGTTGGCAAAGGAGAGACGTACAGAATTTAGGATAAAAAGACAAAGGAAGGTTAAAGAATTAATCTGGCATTAGGCATATAATCACTGAAAAAAATTATAAAAAATAATTATTTACCTTTCTCTCCCTCTCCCCCTCTCTTAATCATGGAGCAATCAGTATGATCTGATTAGTGTCTGTATAAACTACCTGTGTTTCTATTACTGGGGAGAGACGAGGACTAAACGAAGGTTCCAAAAGTGAGATAGAAAATGATTGAGAAAACAGGAGGAAAAGAATCCTTAAGGGGTCTACCTCCTCTGTTTATCAGATTTAATTTTCTCTGTAATGCTGAAAATATGAGACAAAGTAAATACAGTAATTTTAGCTTTTGCATTTACAATTCCCTGAAATGGGGAGGTCATCTCCTGTGAGCCAGCAGTCATTTCTGTATCTAAAGTAGTGCCAAAAAAGGGAGGTTAGCAGGTAAGATAGTTTTTTCTACTATTAAAGCTTTAATGCACAAGTGTATTTGGAGTTGTCTTCTAGTAATAAAAGATGAAGTAAAAAAAAAATACTAGTGAATGTAAAGATCTTTCTTATATCTGGGATCCGTTCCATGGTTTCTTATTGGTACATGCTGTAGTTCCTGGCTGGGCTACATACCCAGTTTTATGTTCTGTTAAAATAAGTATGCAGAAGAATAGTTGATGTATGTCTGTATCTCTTCCTAATAGAGATTTCAGATGCAACCTGGAAACTTAAAAATGGTAGGTAAATTATTGGCAAAACTGCAGGAGAATACAGTCACTCTAGCTGTGAAATCTGGGCAGTTTGGGAGTAGTCTTGTTGAGGTCTTCCAGCCAAAATCAATGGTTGGTATGTGCTCTCTGACCATTCTGACACTGGATTTGGAGGGAAAGTGGAAGATACTGTTCTTTAATAAGGGGGAGCAAAGTGTTTTATGTTGTTTCCACTGTAGAGAGTTTCCCAGTACTCTATTTTACTTGTTTATTCTTGTGATTTTTTAAAAAAAGCTGCATCCAAAATGCTCTTCATTTGGAACTTTGTGCATCCATGCCATATGTTAAAAACATAATGAAGAGTTGTTGTAGAATCTATGCAGAAACACTTGTCCTTTATCTCCCTCCCCACTTACACTGAAATAACAGACTTGGAGTCTGTTATCCTCTGCACCTTTTCCTCCTTCTGTAAATGTAAATTTTCCAGCTATATCAGGTGAATGTTCTTCAAATTGACCAGGGATTTAATGTTTTGTTTGCTTGTTTTTGTTTTTCTGACTCACAGTTTGAGGGTCTGTTTTTAGGTTCTTGAAAACCCTGGACTGTTGTATCTGGAATAGAGAAGCTAAAAATGGAAACCTTAAAAGCAGCTAAAGGTGAATACAAAAAAAATTGGTATGTGACATTTGAAATATTGCTGTAAGTACTTTATGTCCCAAATCTGTAACACATTTTTTGCCTTTTTTTCATATTTTCAATATGTCATCTAGAAGTTACAGGAGATTTTAAAAGCAACTTGGAAGCCAACTTCAGTATTTTTCACCTGGTTTGAAATGTGTAGTCTTTAATGAGAAATTATGTCAAATTTGACTTGTATGTACATGCTCGTATTTTGGCTTGTTTCCATAGTTGTTGCGTGCTTTGAAATGTGCAGAGTGAGAGGGCAAAAGATCTCATCCTGTCTGATCTAATCTCGTTTAAAGTTTTTTCACTCTTAGCATCCTGTGACAGTCATTTTTAGCAGTGGGATCATAAACAGCCTTTAATGCTTGATTTGTCTTCTTTCACACAGAGTAAAGGAAGTGCCTCAAATGTATTATGAAGTACATGTATGTAAGCATGGAGAACACAGAGCCGTTCACAAGAAATGTTACAAAAGGTGATAGTATCATTTCATACACAAATGCTAGTGGACAGATGTGAAACTCATTATTTTCATTGCACAAGCATTTTGCATATGAAATACTGCTGCTTGTTAGATAGAAAATCATTATGGTTTTGTTATCAGTTGTTTAGTCTTGTGCATAAGGTTCTGATCTCTCTGCATTTTGATAGGTGTGTGAGAAAATTTGCAAACAGGTATGTTTTAAAAGGAATAGTAAAGCTCACTTCGGGAGTTTTACTTCAAGTATGCAATTCTTTGTAGCAGCTTGACATATGTTGCTTTGGTCATCTGATCTTAAGTCCAGCTGTGAACAATGGCCCAGGTCACCTAATCAAAGGTAATGGGATATTGGATCATAAGAGAAAACTTTAGCTAGGAAAATGACCTAAAATAGCTTTGAAAGTTTCATCATGCTCATGGTCTTTGCACACAGCAAGGATACACAATATAAGAACAAGTATCTGCAAAATACAGTTTATTTTCTGGCTGCAGAACATGAGTAACATAAGAACAGAGAGACACTAGTTAGTGACTGTTGCTCATGGAGGAGGCAGTGCGGAACCTTTTTGGAGTGACTTCATCCAAGAACAGCTTGAGGGACCTGTACCAACAGTGATCCAGACGCAAGTTATGTTTTTCTTCTAGACTCCAAAAATACTCTTTTAAAGTAAATTTGTTCTTGTACGACCTGAAACAGGATAAAGAAGGTTCTCATTTAATTTAGTGCTTATTTAGTCTCAGAGTCTGTGTGTGTTAGAGAAACCTCAAGGTGATCCTAAAAAGGACATCTAGGGTTAATTCTACTGCCTTGTGAATAATTCTCAAGTTTTCCTCTGACAGAGCTCTAAGCCTCGGGGAGGGCTACTGCAGGCAGTGCTGCCTGGGTGCTAGGAACAGGAAGACTGGAAGAGTTTTGCTAGTCAAAAAAAATTCCCTGAAAACCAAAGTCCTCTGACTAGCCGAGGGCTACACTGTAGCACATGCTACACACATTGGGATGTGCAGCTCTGGCACTGTACAATTAATTAGGAGACTTTTCAGTCCATTGAATGGACTAAAACTTTTAGTAATAAAAGTTCAATTTTAAAAATTTTTAATTTTTTTTTTTTTATTCTGCTAGGGTTTTTTCCCCCACCCTTTAGGCAAAGATGTTATAAAGAAGCATCTTAGGGAAATGAAACAAGCTGTGCAAATTTATAAAAGTTGCACTTCCTCGAGGAATTTCAGAAATGCATAACAACTGGTCTAAAAGGAGATTGGAGCAGTTTAGATATTTTTATTTTTTTAAATTTTAAATGAGAAGGAGAACTGTAACGGTTTCTCAAGAGAGGAAGAATGATTTTTAGAAATTGGCTTGCTGCTTGCATATTTAACAGTTACACTGGAGGAAAAACAGATATTTAATATATAAACCAAAAGTTTTCCTTCTTTATCCTACTTTATCGTGTTTTGTTTTTCAAAATGAAATATGCAGCTGTTTTTTTTCTGCTGTGGTTGTGTTAACCTAGTAGAAACATCTGAACAAGTACAGCAGCATTTGCACATGTAGAACGTAGTTGTAGAGTAGTAGCCACTATAGTAAGCTATACCGAAGTGTGTGGGGTGCCCTGATGTCTGGCACGTTTGCCACGTGGCATACATATTAGTTATGTATATCGTGACTAATGAAGAAAGCTTTCTGCTCCTGCACTGTCTCCAGTACACTAACTTCTATCTGCTATAAATTTTTAAAGCTTGCTATTTCTTGATAAGCTACTTTACAAATGAATTCTGAGATTGCAGCAGATATTGAAAGGATTTTTTTAATTGTTTCTCCTAGAGAAGATGATGGTATCCTCTTTATATGATGCAATCACTAGCATTGCTAATTTCACTCTGTTCTTGTTATTTAAGTAACTACTATCTCATGCCGTCTCATAATCTGTAGAAAGACATAAGGAGATACAGAGGAGAGTTGTGCACAAGTCATACTAATAGGATCTATAATAGGTCTCTGATAAGTTCTAGAGGCTCCAGATTTGCAGATCTTCAGGAAAAATGTTGAAAGTTTTTCATGGAGGTTTGAATAACAATTTGTTTATTTAATAACTAGACATAATCTGAGAGCTACTTTTGGGGGGGCAATTCTAGTGTAGTTTTTTTTTTTTTTCTTTGAGGATATGGTTAGCATGCATAAAGCACTGCTCCCCTTTTGTGTTTGTAGGAAAGTTGCAGTTGACTTTTTGATTTATTCCGATACACTTAAACTGAAGTCAGTAGAGCAGTACACATCTGCTCCAGCCAGGAGTCTTATCCTTTGGATAAACTGAATTCTGTTCCAGTTTTTACTATAGACAAATTTCTGTGATAGCAGTACAGCTGAAATTTCTGGATCATGCACAGTTTCAAATCCAGAGCAGACTGTAAAGATGCCTAGATGATCTTCTGAAGTAGAAAACTTTTGGTTTCCTTGAATTTATTTTTTTTCTTTCATACATAACGTTTGTAGTAGCACTGCACCACAATTCAGCCAGTAGTAGAAAATCCAAGTGTAGAATTCTTGGACCTGTGTGATCACATCTAGTGCTTGGTTACTTTTTGCTTTTTTTAAATTGTATTTTAAACGCCTCCTTGTACAGCTGTCACATTGCACAATGATTTTCTTGCTTTTTAAGCCTTTGAGGTAAATGAAACACCGTTGTTGGAATATTTGACTTGAAGACAAGTGTCTGCACAGTAAGCATGACAAACACTTGAAAAATAACAAGGTGTTGTGTCCTGGATAGAGGAGATACAAAAGTGAAACAATATAATTCTCTTTTGGAATAACATAGATACCATGCCATTCATTTAACAAATAATAAGCAGAATATGATGTTGCGCATAGCAAGGAATTAAAAATTGAGTATACTTTAAAATGATTATGTTTAAATGATGATGAAAATCTCCTACTTTAGGAATTACTTGCATTCAGTAACTCCAGTACTTCAAATATTAAAACTTTGTCATTTTTAGTTCTCTCCTCTCATTGCCCTTAGTCACTTTCACCTATATGAAGTAATTACAAAGCTCTAACATGCTGTTAGATAGCATCCCATGTTCATATACAGATGTATAAATGCCTGTGCAGTGGTTAAAACCTAAGACCAGGAGAATCTTGCTCCTCTTCCAGGGAAGTGCTGCTTTTGAGAATTTGATAGGTCCATGCTTCCTCACCCAATTTAATTAGTAAAATTCTGTGAGGAATGTGCTGTCAAAGTAATCATCAAGTGATTGGCAAAGGGTGAGGAGAACTGTGGGATACAGCAGGAAATAAAGTAGAACACTCAGTTCCTACGGGAAGGGATCTCTGCATCTCTGCCTTGGGACAGCTGGGAGCATAAATTGAATACAGGGTGCTCCCGGCAGTACTAATTGCAGGTTGAGAGAGAGTTAGTCTTGTTTCAGAATATTGACCTGTGTGGATAAGAACATGGTCTGCATAACTGATTCTGAACCTTTTGCATTTAATTTTGTATTTTGGAAGAGTGCCAGCAGCAAGGTGGGTTGGGTTGCTGTCTGTAGAGTCCAAAATCAGCTAGATTAAGTCTGTTAGGTAACTTGACTAATAATATATACAATAATTTATTCTTCCATCCCTGCTAATGCAGCATTTTATTAGCTTCAGTTCAAAGCATCAATGAGAAAAAACTACTCTGAGGTTTTTTGGGGGTTTTTTTGGTGTTTTTTGTTTGTTTGTTTGTTTTGGTTTTTTTCTTTTCTCTCTCCAAGAAAGCAGAGATTATTACTACTTGAGTATTGCATCTAGTATTTTATGGCTGCAGGTATTGAACATCTGGTTTGGAACACTAATAATCCTGCAAAATTGGCCTGGTGCTTGACTTTTTATTTTATTTTATTTTATTTTAATTTTAAACAAACAAAAGGAAGAACTAGGATGGTAAGCTGAATTATGAACCCACAGAGTTAGGTCCTGCTGTAAGAAGTGGGAGGGAATAACAGAACCAGCTAGTTGACTAACCACTTCCCTTCATTGTTGCTTTTAATATCAGAACAGCCTTGCTAGCTTTCTAAACCACCATGAGTTACATAAATGAGACCATTTACGCTCTAACTGGTAAGTTCCTTTTGTTTAATGTACAAATTAGAAATGATCCTTGATGATTAAAACTTGAATAAGATGTATTGCTTTATGTTAGTTTTTCATAATAATGAAAAATATGGTCCTATGTGCTATTCATAGTAAACAAATCTAGACACATTCCTGCCTTAGCAGCAAACTTCATACGGGGTCAGAAGGGTGATAAATTACCTGATAAATTACAAGCTAACTATAATAATAATAATAATAGTTGAAAAACCAATGCAAACCTTTAAGGTCTGAAAGATGATTTAATTGATGGTTTTGAATTAACTGAAAAATGAACTTCAGTGAATCTCCCAAGTACTATGTCTCATGCTGTGCTGTCCTTCACAAGCTGAAGCCATCTATGTTGTTTGCTATTAGTATTTGGTTATTGAAAAATTCTTGTTTCGTGCTTTCTGTTGCAGGTCCTATTAGCAGTAATTATTATAGTTTAAAGTCCTAAATAATAGGCTAAATAAATAGGCACATACTTATTAGTAGTTTCATTTGTAAGTACATTAGATTACCTGAAGTGAAGTAGTCTTACAGTAGAGATGTATAGTTAAGGCTAAAAGAAGCTGATTTTACACTTGTATGCTCACAAATCTGTCAATCAGCCATGAAGTCTGTATGAAGTTCAAATCCCATGTCCTGTCAGCAGTACAACTGAAGATTGTAGCCTGTTTTTACTGGTCTGAAGGGGAGTTAGATTGTATTCTTAGCAAGCAGCCAAAAGTTGTAATAAGGGTTTAGGCTCCAACAGCTATTTCTTTTTGTTTTATCTCTAATGTGTCTGTGGAGTAGCTAGGTGTGCCCTTCCCTAGTTTTTGGGTTTATCAGTTCAGAATCTGTTTCATAGCATTTAGTAGGATGCACTAACTTGGTGCTTGAAATGTAGCAAGCTTTACTTGAAATGTATTAGCAGCTTTTTAATGATACTTTTTCTAACAAGAACAAGAAAAAAATCCAAAACCCAAACACAAAACAAACAAAAAAACCCCAGTAATGGGTGTTTTTCCTATGGAAGGCATAATTAAAAAGTTGACAATACATTTTAGGTTCTTCATTCAGGACACAATATCAAACCCTCAATTCATATTATTTTATTGAAGCTCTCTATTCACATTGATACTTCTATAGTTTCTGCAACATGTATTTGCAAAGTGACTTCTGTGTTTTCTGCTCATGTTTTGGATATTCACTTTTGAAAGGCAAAAACGTTAAGCCAATTGTTTTGTGAGTTTAAGGAGATTGATAAAAGTTAGGTTTTGAAATCACTATACTTATATTCTCATTCTGGAAAACAGTCAAAATAATTCTAGTTGAATCTTGTACAGGAAAACATGGTGGACCATGGAGGGTTCAGGTAGGAGAGACCTTGCACTTGCTAGCCACTCTTGCCTTAAAATATGGATGTACTGTAACAAAAAGGGTTTCAAGTAACTTATCTTTAATACTTATTGTTTTTGGAGAGCTATCAAGGAAAACATCCAGTAAGTCCTGTAAGGAAAAAAAATTAAAATCTAACAGTAGTGAATAAGTTACTAAGTAGTAATAGCTGCAGAATGTGTTGCTCTTTGAGGCCATCCATATCCCTCATCTGAGCAATATGAAGGTAATTGACGAGTAATTTTGTCACTTCTTACTGAAGTGACAAAAAAAACTTGTTTTGCAGACATCTTAACCCTTTATATCGCCCTCTACTTCTTTACCCTGAAGTTTACTATTCTTTTACCCAGTTCCTCACCTACAGGAAATCCTCTTGGAATTCTGCAATTTTTTCCCTCATTCGTGTCACTAACAAATTTCACCACTTCCATCTTCACTGCATTGCAGCGTCTGATGCTGAATCCTCAGCAAATCTACACTGTTCTGAAAAGTTTGGGTGGACCTGTGACAATTTACACACAAGTGAGGGATTTGGTCAATGCTACTTTAATTTGCAGCTGAACTGGAATTATGCAAATATATGATCATCATAGCTTTCATTAAAGCAAACAAGCCAATGAATCAAAACCAGCCTTATCCTTTTTCCCCTCCACCTAGACCCCTGAGCAACACAACTACAGCAGCCTGCTCTCTAAGATCTCCTGGGTGTTCTCCCTGATGCCTAGTGAAGGCAAACCCACAATGGGAGCACTAGTTAAATTCTCTTTCCTCTCCCAACTGCCATTTTCGGGAGCCTAACACATTTTGCACCCTGTCAGACCTGGCAGAAATCATTCTGTGAATTCAAAAGTTATTGTGGTGAGGGACTAACGGATAAGTTTAATTTCCTTAGGAAAACAAGCTAAAAATAAGTTTTCAGCTCCTCTGTGTGCAGAGGAAAATTTTTTTAATGTTAGTGCCAAATTTGGTGAAAAATGGGAGACAAAAAGTGATTGTTTTAAAAAACCACCATTTTAGCCAAATAGTGTGGGATACCTGTTGTTTAAATTTTAAAGTATTGGCTTGTCATTCTCTTTCCTTTTCTCTTTAGCACTCAAATATGCTTAGTGCTATTTCTGAGGCCATCTCTTTTTGGTCTTAGAAATAGCTGTCATGGCTTAGAAGTCTTAAAATCTAAATATATGTGTTACCAGAGCCTAATATCTGGGACCCTAAAGCTGTCCACTGTTTCAGACCAGTGTTCCCCATCCAGTATTTAATCTCAAAACAATTGTGATATTATCCATTACAAAATTTGTGGTGTTAACAATCGTAAAAAGTGTAGATTTACTGTTGAATTGACTATCTCTTGAATTAATGAACTTCATTGGATTCTGAATATTGGGGGAGCAGGAATTCTTTCAAGCCAAGAAACTTACTTTTTGGACATCTGTCTCAAAGTACAGCTTGCTGTTAGACGGTTTTCTTCCTCTAACTCATTTCTTTTTCTCTTGCAGTTAGTTGTAAGTGAAAGGGTGTAGGAACAAATGTAAAATAATTCCAGGGTGACTTTTTCTGTGACATTTCTGTGCTATGCAGTGTTAATTTTATGGAAAAGGTTGCTGCACACCCCCCACCAACTCCCAAATGCATTTTTTTTCCAGTTTAAAATGTTACTGTTTCTCTGTCCATAACATTGGCAAAATAAGCAATGTTACAAAAAGGCGGGTCAGGTCTTAAAATCAAACTTCTGACTAGCACTCGAAGTAGCCTTCAGTTATGGAGGTTTTTTTATACATTAAATGTAATGCAATCAGCATACTGCGACCACTGCTCTGAGTGGGAGGGTATGTAGGATATTTTAAATAATGTTTCTAAAATCTGATGGTGTAACACTTCCGTAGGTGGGAGGAGGTCAGAAGGAGGAATGGTGAGTGAGGGTCTTTAAGATTGCACTGTCTGTGTAGATGTTTCTGGAGGCATGTGGAAGAAATTAAGCTATCTAGGATTTCACAGTTTATACAAGAAGATACTTAAGGAGCTCCATTGGAATGCCTCTGTGGCAATTGCACTTGCCTTTGCTTCATCTGTCTGTAATCTCCCTCCCCATCATAGGTATTGGAAGGTCCAGCCTGCGTTTGTCATCTTCTGTAGTTACTGTGGAGTGCAAATGACATCTGGGCCATGATTAGAATTTTATATCATTTGCATGGTGCACTCCCATCTTTGGTGCTTGAGTGCTTACAGAAAAAGTAACTTCAGTTGTGTTTAGAATAAAGATGGGGTTTGATATTTCCCAGCACTTTTTTAAATCCAAAAGGAGGATTGTGGTTATGAAGCCCAAATTAGTCAGATTTGGAGGGTTTGTAGCTTGTACGAAATAGTAACATTTTAAAGCTTCTCTGAACCTTCTAAGTAGCTTCTTCTATACCTCAGATAATGTTGGCACACAATTCTGTCAGTGTAAGCTTCAAGAGTTAGTATAGAACTTGGAATAATACAATTAACTGAGTAGTATGGTTGATTTTTGTTGATCGAATTTTCTACCCTGTGTTGGTGGAAGATGAAATGGAACAGAATTAGTTGTAATAGTATACAGGAATTCTGTAAGAACAGTTAAAATTGTCAAATAATGATTTGAGAATATTTTACTAGAGGCTGGAAAACCTTTTTCCTGTTTGAATTTCTGTCTAGAATGGCACCTATTGTGTCATAAATATTGGTAAGTTATTTTATTGTCAACAATAATTTTTTTTTCATCAAATATTCTTTTATGAGGCATGATCGTTGCACATCTGTATGTGAAAGCAGAGGAAGCAAAAGAGCGTACAACTCAGTGAGAAAGCTTAAAAAGCCCTGTATTAACAGCTGGATATGATGTACTATTGCAGTGAAATAGCAGATGCTGACAATTATTATCACTATGACTGCTCTTCAGTTCTGTTACATTTTTCAAATGATGATCAGCTCACTAATTTGATACTCTTAACCAAGGCTGTTACTAGAGCTCTCTTATTTAATTATTTATAATTATTTTTGGCTTTGTAAATGAAAATAATGCTGCTGATGATTCTGTAATTTATAATCCTGGTAACTGTAGATTTTCATTAATTTATTACTTGTCAAATCTTTGTTGTGCAAAAGATTGTTATTACTGCCATTTATTTAAGAAACTGTTGTATGACTTGGGAGGTTTCTTTTTCCTTTTTTCATGTGGGACCTATTTGCAAATTCTATGCATTTTCTACAAATAAAACACAAAGATTGCAGGACTTTGTTTTCATACAGCAGAAAATATTCACTGAACAAATAATTTGGAAGTAAATTTGTTGAATAACTGTGAACAGTGTTATTCGTTTTATATTTGGTATTATGATTCAAATTATTTTAATATCAGTCTTTATAGGGAGAGGAGTGAAGGAAAAAGGCCCATAAGCAAACTATTTTAGGAAGATGAACACAATCAGAATAAACAAAACTGAATTTTAAGGTGTGAGGTCGTAAGTGTGTTTTGGAGATCGCAGCCATTTTTTACTCTTACAGATTTCTCTTTGCAGATATTCTAGCAAGATTGCTAGCTTAGTCTAACATGATGATTTGAAAGGGTGAACTTTTATATCAAAACTTATAGCAAAGTGGGAGTAAAGTTTTTGAAGTCATGCCAGGAGAAGCTTTGACTGACGGATGATGATTTTTCTTGCCATTTTTTTCCTCATTGTAGAGTTTTCCCAGGCTGTGAAGAAAATTTTGGACTGTGTGAACCAGATTTATCCTTTTACGTACTCACTTACTCTGAATTGCTGCATTTAGAAATGCTACATACAGTTGAATGCTGTTTAATAATAAGTTGGCAAAAAATTCTTAAGAATAGAATATGTTCTCAGACATGTATTTGTTGAAAAAGGCCATGCAGTAGGTCTTTAATCAATATTTATGGTTTATAACTAAAACCTTCTCTCTAATGGTGTGCGTGTCTACTAAGAATACTTAGTGTGGAGACTGAATTAGGAGAGCTACTTTATTTTTTTGTGAAGGCATGACAAAACTTGGGAGTATATCTGCTGAAGACGGTTCTTCCTTTAGTTACTTATTTGCTAATTAACTTAGGTTATTTCTCAGGCTCGAACACATACTTGTAGACCAGAACAAGTGTATAGAAGGCTATATGCTGTTTTAGGAAACCATGTTTGGTGCCTTGAATTAACTCACAATAAGTTAACTCGAGGGGAGAAAAGTAGAATCACTTCAGAATGTGACTCAGGCTGAAAAGTGACATTTTATGTTATTACTATGTGACTGTTAGGCACATAGCCAATAACCAACGATAGCCTACAGGTTATGTATGTGAAGAAAATAACTAAACCAAACCTTCACCTGGTCAGTAAGGCTGTGCTGTGTATATAGGTAGGATCCTCTCATTTTCTAAGAACCCTCTTCCTTCAAGTACTCTTCACTCTGATAATCAGTTCCTTCTTCAAGATAGCATCCTAGACTTTCATAGAATCATTATAAAATCATAGAATCATTAAAGTTGGAAAAGATGTCTAAGATCATCAAGTCCAGCTGTCAAGACTTTGTCTTTGCTTTATGAGATTATATGGGGATTTGGTTATCTACTGTCTTATTTCCAAGGAATTATATTAACAGGGATGCAGGCTATATGCATGCAAGTGTGGTATTCTATTACACTTTCCAGAAGACACAATAGCTTATCTTGACAAGCCATTTTCTTGTCCAGAATTTTTCTTTATTCCCATATAAACAAACAAACAAAAAAACCCCTCCATCTTTATAGACCAAACCCTCTAAATTATAGAACAGTCCTCTGAACCAAAGAACAATTTAAAAATACCTTTCATTTACGTGACGCTCTTGCTGAAGCACAGTTTGCAGCAGTTTGGATGTAGTACATTACTAAGCTGCTTTCATGTGTGGTATAGGAACAACTCCTTGGGCCTTTCTAAATCTCACCTGGTTCAGGAAACTACTTTGGCTCTATTTTAAAGTCTGAAGTACAGTACTGTACTCCCCACCAAGTTACCCAGTTCTTTCAGTCCCAGTTTAATGAAAATAAGTCATATTTCATGTATTTTATCTGTTTTCAGATTTGATTCAGCTGCTTCCAGTCATCATTCCCCAATAAGTTATATTTCAGCAAGATCTGTAATCCTAATTCAGCATTTACTGATTTACTGATGTTACAGCTATATGCCCTTTTTAGACAGATGTGAGTTTACTGTTTCTGTGCTGCGAACAACTGAAAGATGATTCTGTCTCTGTCCTGAGATTACAGAAAGCTATGTTGGTACTATGCCCAAGCTAATAGAGCCTATTTCTTAGCAGCAAGTGTTCAGTGCTGTCCTAACTGCTGTTAAGCTGCTTTCAGTTAGCCCAGGGGGCAGGCAGATCTTTATTTTATATGCTTTCAGAGAGGTTAAGGGTATTTCCATTTAAATCCATAGCAACTCCTCCCTTCTGTACCAGCCACAAACACGTATGTACTTTGTTTCTGAAGTTTGAAGGAAAGCATGAAGATAATGAAGGATAATCTTAAATTGGGCTTTAGAATAATGGAAACATACTCTATTAAAGAGACTTTTAGTTTGTGAATTTCTGAAGTTAGATGTAGTATAGGACAGTGTGTAAATGGTGTTTGCCTGGAACCTGAAGTCAGAACTGTTGCTTCTAAAGTTTGGCAGCAAAGCTATTTTTCCCTCAGTTTTGTTAGTGTCTTCTCTGTATTTCCCCAGGATGCCTTATTCTCAGTCACAGCTGTTCAAAGGTATAATATGTCTATTGTCAATAAAACCAGAAAAAACCCCTATCTTGCCATATTAATTTTCTTCTAAATGAAGAACATATTCCTAAAGTCAAAATATGCCTGACCATTTGGAACTGAGGATGTTTTGATGTCAGAAAAAATTAAATGTTAAACAAGTCAATCTTTGTGAAGTTAAACAACTATATATGCAGATAAAGTCATTCATCTAATTAAAATTCAGTTGGTTATTAAAATGACAGTGAAAGAACAGCCTCAGGTGTATGACTGTGCATTTTAAAGTGCTACATTTAAAGCTTGTGTAGAAAGTTTTTATATTTTAGAAAGTGATTAGCACCGTGGCTGTACTGCTTTCAGGAGACTTTTTTTTTTTTTTAACAGTGCATAAGATTTCAAGATTTTGTTTCAACATTTGACCTACTTAGAAAAAAAGTTCTGATTAGTGACATGTAATATACTCCCTCAGTTTTGAAGTGCCTTTGGGTAATGTATTGTAGAAGAAAAGTAATCTCATCTAGGAGCGTAAATGGACCCTATCACATTTTAAGATATAGATTTTTTTTTTTCCTCTTCTGTTCCTTAAGCCTAATTTAGTCCTCTACAGCCCTGTTTAATGAATACACATTCAATTGGTGTGTTTTTCTGATAGCTTAATTCTGTTTGCATACAAATTCTTTTATTTCTTGGCTGATTAAAAAGAATCCCTTCCTTTGAAGTCCAGTGGCACAAACAGAGCTGAGCAAGTTGATTGTTACAAAATTAAGCTTTTGATTATTACTCATTTTCTGAGTTCTGTAAAGCACTTTGTAGCTAGCAGAGCATACAGTTGTGTCCTCTAAAAGCAAAGGTGATTGACGATTATGGGTTATGGTTCTAGTTAGGGAAAACCCATGGGCAGGCAGAACACAGCTCAGCCTGAACACATCCAGACTGTAGTGGGAGTAGGATAGTTTGGAAAGGACTCCACACTTCCCACTTCTTTCTTTATCTGCCTTTCCATGAAGCAGAACATTTGTTAATGGGATAATAAGCATTTATCTGGAAATTGCTGAGGGAGTTACTAAATAGTTCTCATTCCAAGTAGTCAATAGCTGCAGAAAAGACAGTGTTTCCCTGAAGATAAATTTCAGTAGCAAAAGTTGTGAGTTATTTCATTTCTTGCCTTGAATTTCAGGGCTGACAAGAGGAATAACTAGTACCTTAAAAAAACCAAACCAAAACAAAAAACTTCTGCACTGCTTCAACTGGGACTTATAGTTTGCCATTGGTGGGTGAGACCTGTTTGTAACCACCAGAATTCGCCTGAGATGAGGATGGATAAATCCCAGTTGGTGGGTAGATGATATAAAGATTTATGTAATAAATTATTGAAGATGCCTTTTGTAAGTAAAAGTGACCTTCGTGACTTTGTGGCTTAGAGGCTTATGGAACTACAAACTAATTTTAAATGGTTTGGGATTCTGCCCAACTTCTTTCTGAATTCACGTTCGATGCGGTGTAAGTGTAGTAAATGATGAACACGTTTAATACCAAAGCTAAACTGAAGGCTTGGAAAAATTGAATAAGGCAAAGTTAATGAAGTAAAATAAAATACTGTCCTCATAGAACAGTAATCTCACTGCAGTCTTTTGTCTGTTTGGAGTAATGGTTCCCAATTTTCCCTGAATTGTGAGTAACAATTCTGAATGAATAAAGCATTGCAGGCAGCCCTCTGCTTTGTTCTCTCTGACAAACTGATGCATAACTTTGCCATTTCCCCTGGGCACCTACAGACACTACAGGTCTTGGCTTTGTGTCCTGCTGACTGAGGTCTTTTGCAGCATCAGCTTAAATACATTTTCTCACATATTCAGTGGAGCACCTACAAACTTTTCCATACATATTTTAATGATAAGAAACACTTTTTAAATGAGACTTTAATTCTAATTTGTAACAGTTAAAAAAAACAGTTAAAAAAGAAATGTTTTCCAGTGTTGCATACAACAGATTTTTTTATTATTGAGCCAGAAAATTGAAGGTTGATTTATTTTTACTTTTGTTATAGCTGAATGTTTGTGTGTGATGAAGAAATACTTTTAAAGGTTTATAGATCATGCTCCCTATATGATATTTCTAAGAGTGCCATGTTTAAGTTTTTTTTAAAGATGGTTGATAGCAATCATACATAGATATGCTTTTCATTTTTTACTCAAAGTTACTTCTCGCACTACTGTGAACGGAGTCAGGAGGCAAATGTTTGGGATGCATATTACCAGCTCTTATGAGAGCTGTTGTAATCACACCAAATGACTAGAAGCCTGCAGGGAAGGGTTTTTATTATTTATTTGCCCTCTTTCTCCTTCATTCCTCTTCATATATTAATATAGATAAGGAATGCAATACTGGATTAGAGTTATTCATATATCTTAATATGTGACATGTGTGTTTGACAAATACTTGTCTGCACTGTTATCTGCTCTGAAATCCCAGAACAGTATTACTAATTCAGTCATTCACACCGTAGACCCATTCCCTGCTTGGTAACAACAAAGAATGGAATGCTCTTTCCTAAATAGCATCATTCTGTCATTTTGCTTTGTCTTTATCATCTTTACCATACTTAAAAATACCACTTCAGGTATAATTACTTATGTTTTCTTCCCCAATCCAATCACCTTTAATGGGAATTGATGTTGTAAATGACTGTCACTTGTTCATAAATTTGACAGTGAGCAACAAAAGATCTTATCTGATTTGGAGAAGTAAATGAGCACAATGCTAAAGCATTTAAAATAATATTTCTTGCTTCATATTTATATTACAGAAATATTCTGAACAATGCAACTCTTTCCTGGATTTTCCAAGATGGTTACTTTGGAAAAACAATTTGTCTTTTAGCAAAACTTTCCTTAAGAGAAAGTCCATGCCAACAGCAGTGAAATACATGAATTGGTGTCTAGGCCATGAAGTACATCTGAAGGACTAGTTAATTAAATCTTAACTCTTGTAAAATCATTTTCAGTAGTAAATGTCTTAAGTGTTAGGCTTTATTAGAAAAAAATTTTGTTTTCCTGCTGTAGGTAGAGATTTTTCTAAATGTGGATCCATGCAGCTATTGAAATAATTTGTTAAAAAATAAAAACCCACACAAATTCCGTGCCATTTCAGCATTCAGAGTTGCAATTTCATAAAGTGATTCTCACAACTGAAGAGCTGCTGAAATATTCTAAGAACCATTTCAATGCTGCTAAACCAACTTATTTTTGATTTATTGGGCTTATATGGTACAAGATAAAGGTTATGGTGGGAGCAGTTAAAGGAATTGGAATTAACGTAAAAAATTTATTTACATTGACTGTATCAAATTTGTGCATCTCTGGGTTCAGTGTGTGTTTCTCTTTCTTACTGTATTTCACAGTATTGCTAGTTTTACTTTTTTACATAGTTTTTCTGTCTATAACTTATTTTGTGTTCAGATTTGTAAAATAAAAGTTATTTGATACTAAATTATTTCAGTGACTATACTAACATTATCAAAAATAGATTGCTACAATAACATTCTCCTCAATTGTGTTGTAAGCTAATTTATTAGTCAGGTGTTCATTTGTCAGAAATGGAGACATGAACTTTGTACTGAGGGTTTTTCAATAACTTAAAACTTTTAAAAAGTTAAATAAACCAACTAGAAAAGTCTAAATGACCACCTATGGCAAACCATGCTGAAATTTGTCTGTGTACTCTGCTATCTGTTAAAAATACATGTAGAATGTTCAGGGAATTATTTGTTACTTTTTTTTTTTGTGTCAGGATCGTCAGGAATAGAGAAAAGTCAGAAAAGATGCGTTCATAAAAGAAAGAGCATTGTTTGCATAACTATGTATATTTTATTTATGTATTTGTGTAATGATTACAATGTTCTAATTAACTATTTTCTTCATGTAGTCACATATCTATCAAGTTACTATTCCTTTCTCAACACAGATGCCAAAATGGTGGCTGTGAGGTTTTTTATAAAGACAATGATCTACTTACGTCTCTTCAGTGCAAAATGAGACTTGAAGTATTTGATTGCAAGTATATGTCTAAAGTACTTTCTATGCATATCTTGTCATATTCATTTTTCTGATCATCATAATAGCATAGTAATATAAGTGCATAATGCACAGTGAAATATTACTTTAGAATCAGGAATGCAATTTGTTCATTATATATGCAAATTCTGATCACATTAATTCTTTGGTCTGACTTCCTCTGTAGCGTATACTAGAAATAACAGTTTCTATACCAAATGGCTGTATTTCATTTTCTGTGTTGACATTTCAGGTGCCTATAAAGTACTGATACTGGTAAATAACCAAAAGTCATAAATTATGAAGGGTCTGTGGCTGATGATGGCTTTTCAAGTCATGGCCTCATACAGTGAAAAGAAACAAATACAGTATGGAATGTTCCCTAGTAGAAGTATGTTGCACAAACTCCCAGGACAATCAGATCTCTTGAATAGAGACATCAGTTGCTGGTCTGGATGGTGGGTCCTTGCAACAGTGTCTTCAGGAGGATTTGTGTAATAGTACCACTGAATTCTTATAACCCGTTTGACTTGTGGCCCTGTGTGAACTCTCTAGAACATGCATGATCCATTGCTATAGAATGTTTTCATCTATGTACAAATAATCTCTAAATAATCTTAACTCAAAGACTGTTGTATGTGACCATTTCTGCATCCAGAGGAACAGTTTACTATTTGCAAGTGTCTAATCTATGTGCAATTTGGTTAATTCTGCTGCAGAAACTGCCCGAGTGTCTCTCTGGAATGGCCAGAGACTCCATTCAAAATGTTAATCACACATTGAAGGAGATGAGTTTGTCAAGGCACAGCAGGACCTACCTGGGCGAATCATTAGAACCATCAAAAACTCCCACATGGCAAGCTCCTTTAGCAATTAGTCAAATACTGAAGTATTTGCAACTGGAGTGGCAAATAACTCCTTTTATGTCACCTTTGTAGAGAACTACCTGGGGAGTTCCTGGGACATCCAGGGAATTAATGATTTATGTGCACTGGGTGTGCTGACAGGTAGAGCCCTGATACCACGCTCCACCACAATTAAAATAGATGCAGTCCTGGAGAGAAGAGGGGGTGAGAGATTTTTCAAGGATGTCTTCCTCCAACCTCAGCAATCCAGCAATAATCAATCCATCCCGATGATTTGACAGTTAAGCAAAATTACTGGGAGGCCTACATGGATGAGCAAGGTGCTCCTAACAAAAATAAGACATAAAAAGGAAGCATACAAGAGACTGAGACGGGGCCAAGTGACTCTGGAGGAATAGGGAGATACTGGGTTAGGAAAGCCAAAGCTTACTTGGAATTGAATGTGGCAAGGGACATTAAGAACAAGAGCAGTGAGAAAGGCTTCTACAGGTGTATCAGCTGCAAAAGAAAGACTAGGGAAAATGTGAACCTACTACTGAATGGTCCAGGGAATCTGATGACAGGGACCATGGAAAAGGCTGAGATACTCAATAAGTTCTTCACTTTGGTCTTTATTGATAAGGCTGACCTTCAGGAATCTGAGGTCCATGAGACCAGTAGGAAGGTCTGAAGCACTGAAGACTGACCCTCAGTAGAGGAGAATTGCGGGGGACTTGCACAAACTGGATGCATGCAAGTCCATGGGAGCTTAAGGGATTCACCGATGAGCGTTAAGGTGGATGGTCAATAACATCATGAAGGCCACTCTTGAAAGGTTGTCATATTTGGGAGATGTTCCTGAGAACTGGGAGAAAGCAAACATCATTCCTGCCTTCACAAAGGGCAAGGAGGAGAGTGGAGAGAACTACAGACTGGTCATCTTCAACTTGATCCCTGGGAGGGTGATGGATCCAATAATCCTGGAAATCACTTCTAAACATATGAAAGAAAAAACATGATTGTGAGTAGTCAGCATGGATTTATGGAGGAGAGTCATACTTGGCCAGCCTTCTGCAATGAAATGACTAGCAAAATGGTTGTTGTTTCTCTGCTTCAGTAAGGCTTTCAGCACTGTCTCCTGTAACATTCTCATGGATGAGCTGATGAAGTATGGATAGATAAATGAACAGGGATATGGACTGAAAACTTTCTGAGCTGCCAGACGCAAAGGGTTACAATCTGCAGCTCAAGGTCCAGTTGGAGGCCAGTAACTAGTAGGGTGCCCCAGGGGTTGATAACTGGTGCCAGTACTGTTTAAAATTCATTAATGACCTTGGATGGTTGGAGAAACGCACCAACAAGAATCTCATACAGGACTTTTACATTTCTCTTTGTAGAAATTCAACCTGGTTAGGAAAAACCACTTGCACCAATACTGATTGTGGACCAAGTGGCTGGAAAGCAGCTTTGCAGAAAAAGGCTTGAGGGTTCTGTGGACAAGCTGACTAGAAGCCAGCAATGTGCCCTTGCAGCAAGGAAGGCCAACAGCATCTCAGGTTCAATTAAGCAGTTTGCTGTTCAGATATATGCCTCCCTTTTCAGAATAGTTAAGTATATGGTATTTTGAAAAACATTTAAAGATCTAGGTAAGCAGATCTCTTTGAAAATAGAGCCGAGACACAAACATGCTGGCCTATATGTTGTTTTAGTTCCTTTAGCTTTTTTTTTCTTTTTATTTAAATGAAATACATAGTTATAAGTAGCTTTTGCAAGAGCTTAAAAATCTGACCGTTTTCAGGGGAATTAACCTTTTTGATTGTCAGTTGTATTTCCTGTTTCTCTTCCTCCCTCAAATATAATTCTCAGAAATTAATGTGTAAGAATGAATAGGCTTAACAGAAAAACAGTGTTTATTGGAAGTTGCAAAACCAGATTAACTTTATTATGTTATTTCTATTGCTCTCTATTATAGTGATATATTGGGATAAGACTCATTTAAAATATAACTTCCCTAGCTCCAAGGGCCAATCCTGTTCCTGTGGACCTTATGATGCATACTACAGATTCTGTCCTTCTGCGGTTATTGAAAATGAAAACACTGCTGGGCATGTGCTGCTTTCACTCCGGGGTTCTCGGAGTGCCTATTTCACGTAAATAACCGAAGCCTTGGTTTGGCTCTTAACGTCCTTCCCCCCTGCCCCTCTCTTAAAGAAGAAACCAAACAACATGCCCTGGGCACAGAGATTTTATGGAACAGTGCATGTGGAGTCACTCGCCTTCAGTGTACAGGGTACAGCTGATGGTACAACTTCTATAAGTTGTATCGTGCCAGGAGCTTTTTTTTCATAGTACCATTAAAGAGAAAACTTCTGGTTCTTAAAGTCAAACCTGAGAGTCCAGCCTTTTTTTGTTGGCAGATATTTCTTTACCCTTCAGGTGCTTTCACAAGAGCTTGCTAGAGTCTCTGAGTGTATAACTATAGCAGGAAAATACAAGGAAAGTTAAAAAAAAGAAAAAAAAGATTATATGAGAAATCTCATATGAAAAAGCTGGGAGCCCTCTGCATGGAGTTTCAGGGAATGACATTTACATCTACCCTGCCCCTCTTGACACAAGGTAAAAGCTTTTGCAAAGCCCAAACTTAAGGGAATGGCTGAGGATTTCTTTGTCTTTTCAAAGCAAAAAAACAGTTCTTCAAGGACTTTTTCAAGCTTCACTTTAGTTCTGAGGTGAACTCAGATGAGGCATACAGATGGAAAAGTGTTTCAAAAGGATCTAATACAGGACTTTAATACAATTCTAAGATCTATGAAACAAACTGGAGAGATTTCTATAGTTTGGAAAGGTTCTTGAGAGTCCTTTAAATTGCATGGAATAACTCCCAGCCCTGTAGTGTTGTGCAGAAGTGGAAAAGTTCCTGCAGGACCCCAGGGTCCACACAGCACCTGCCTTAAGCAAACTGGACAGACTCTAAGGTGAGGGCCAGATCCAGCTAAGAGTTCCTAAGACAATATCATGGCCATGAGACGCGTCCTGGTTTTAGGGCTTTTGTTTTTATTTTTTGTAATGGATAGTATTTCCCAGCTCAGAAATGACTCACTATTTGGAGAAGCAATAACTCTAGAGTAAGTAAAATTTTAGTTGAAAAGCTGTCAGGTAAAGACATGGTATATTAACTAGACATGCTAACAGAGCATCCGTGGGTAACTGAAGCAATACCAGATAGATTATTGGGGATGTTAGGTTTGAGAGTTGGACTGGGAGAGGTGCTGGCTAGGCAAGGAGATTGGCAGAGGGAAGCAGTGGAGTGAAGCTGGGGCTAAGGGTGAGGGGAACTTACCTACAGAAGGCCAGACTGGGAGAAAACTGGTCGGCAAAGGAAGCTGGTGACTCCACATAACATCTGTAGTGTACAAGAGGAGCCTCTTGTACTGGAGGGATGTTGAAAAGGTAAAACATATTTCAGAGTTGTTTTCTTGAACATATTAGGGAGCTCACTGATGAATTAAATAATTTTGTTTTCAAAGGAGGCTGTAGATAATGTTCCATAAACTGAGTCTGGAACCTTAATTGCTGAATAGGGGAAAAAATATAAAAGCTTTTTGTTAAATGAGTAACATTCGTCCCTGATATAAGGATCCTAAGTAGCATATGAACACTTAATTAAAATTTTTGCTGTAATGCATATAAGAACAGCAGCCAAATTAAAATGTCAAAGACAATCCTAATCCAAAGTTTTGTAGTTTCAGAGTGTTAACTTTGTAGCCTTAATATTCTTTAATGTTTTTTTTTTTGTTTTGTAAAATATGTATATCAAAAGCATGAAAGTAGTCAAGAAAAAGTGTATTTCTGATTTTTTTTTTTTTCCTGGTGTATAGCTGTTAAAAATTTTAATGGATAAGTGTTTATATTTGTTTTGTTGGGTTTTTTGTTTGTTTGTTTGTTTTTTGGGTGGGGGTGTGTGGTGGTGGTGTTTGTATTTTTTTCCCAAGGAAATGTAAATGAAGAGAGGAAGCCTGCCTAGTGGTATATGTAGTTTCCCTGGAGCAGCTATTGTAATTTTCATTATCTGAGTTATATATGGTAAAGTGTAGCTTTAAGCGAAAAATGGAAACTCAGTTTTCACTGTCTCTATATTTTACTACTTGCATTAGTCATTTCCTTAAACACTTTTATCACAAATACAGCAAAATCCTTCAAAGTCTTCGGAAAACATTTTGTCTCTTTGACAGCTTATTCTAAGTAGCTCAAGGAGTTGGGTTTGATTTTAAGATCGTTTTTGCAATTAAATATTTTGACAAATTACTACCAGCTTTTCTGGCAATATTTTAACAGATGGGAGAAAATATTTCAGTCTCAGAAAAGTATTTTAAGGTAATAAAAGAATTGGAAAGACTTAGAGGTAACATCTTTGAAAATACCACATTCAGACTTCTCTAATACTGGAATGAACTGGAACTAGGACTTGATGTGCTCATTGTTTTGTAGGCATATTTCATTTATTCCGGATAATTTGAAAAGAGAGAATGAAAAAAATATTTTTAAAAAGCTTTACATCTATGTGAACAACTCCAGGATTTATAAAATCTGCTATACTTGTTGTTTTATGTCTTTATATTTGCTTTTACATTACTTGAGATAGATAGTGAAATATTACCCTAGAAGCCCTGTTCTCATGCATGTATTAATTAGAGATCACACAATTTTATTTTTTTATTAAAGAATCCTATTACTCTAATATACCACTATTGAAAGCTATGCTGAATTTGTGCCTAAAGGTTCTGTAAAGATGTCTAAAGCAGCTTCTGCAGGCTATTTTTGTTGATTGCTTGGTTTGTTTTCAGAATGATGATCATATCTAGGGACACTTACAAAGACTTTTGAGAAACTGTAGGAAGTAGCCTGCACCAACAGAAAAATGTGTTCTGATTTGTCACGTTCGTGACATGTTTTGTTGTGTGCAGTTGTTACTTCACTCAGAACTCTTGAATTTAGTTTTGATATTATATAGTAAGAGGACTATGCAGTAACAGTAGTCTTGGCAGCAGTGGCAGCAGATCCTGGCTGGGCTCTGAACCCATGCAAGAGATCTGCTTTTTTTCCTCCCAGAGAAGAAGGCAATACAGGCTCCAGTTCTGGGCTCAGCACAGGCAGATGCTGAGGTGCAATTGCCTGTTTGTCATGTTTGCTACTGCTGGAGTAGCCAGCCTCTGTTTGTTTTGTGGGTTTATTTATTTATTTATTTATCTATCTATCTATCTATTTATTTATTTATTTTTGTCTTTGAGGAAACTTTCATTCCATGGTGGCCCAGGTGTCAGAGTTTGAGAATTTGCTCTTTGTGTTAGTTCCAGTATTTTAGAAGTATTCTCTTATCAATTCATCTTAACCACAAAAATCTGTTCATATATTAACTGGTACCAACATGAAGTTAGTTGTATAGTTAGTTACCACGTTCCTGTTGGCTTAAAACAGATACGGAATTGTGCCAACCGATCATCTGGCTCAAGATTATATCTGTGAGGAATTTATAATGTAAGTGGTCTGTGAAGGAAGTGCTTCCTAGCTCTGGACAGTGAGTGCTACTGCCACTTCAGTGACAGCCTTTTAACCAGATTATCTTTCCCTGATTATGGGAAAAGTAGAGCAACTCAACAAACAAAAACTCTGTCTTGGTCTTTAACCAACCAAGGAAAGTTTTCTCTATTCATAAGCAATATTTTAAGGAGTCCCTGCTGGACTGGGATTCCTTCCCCAGGTGCATACCATGCCTGAGGAGAATGGTAGTCCCATCGTTAACTATGAATGAAACCAGAAATACTTGCCTTAAAACTTGTAATTTATATTTATATACTTCAAAGCCTGAAACATGTTTGACACAGCTGTTTTTAAAGAAATTAATGGAGAAAGGGCAGGCAGGAGGTTGGAGTTGGTCTTTAAGAACAAAATATATTCAGCAAACACAAGAGGAAGTGGTTTGATACAGTGGACTCAATGGGCAATTGTCTGATATAACTGAGGAAGCTCTTGGTGCAGTAGATCAGAGTCCAAAACTGTCAGCCAGTGCTGTTGTTGGATGTGTCAAAAAGCTGTTATAGAAGAATCTGAAAGGATGATCTTGGAGACTTCTCAGGTTAGCAAAGCTTCTGATTTTTTTTTTTTTTTTTTTTTTTTTTGTAACTGATACTTAGAAATGTGTATAAACTCTGAGATGAGTTTAGGGAAAAATGTGCTGTGGGATACATAAACTTTTATTTGCTCTAGCATTGCTTGAAGCAAAGCCCACGGTGTTTGTGGCACCTTGATGGTGGCTGTGAGCATTAGATATCTTTTCTCAGGTGGTAGCTGTATTAAACCACATTGTGAAAACGAGGTTAAAAGAGGCAAGAAGCCTATGTCTATTTGTGGAACTGCTGTTGCTGACAGAGTGGGCTTCCTGCTTGTGAAAAGTAGATGGTAATAAGACTCTGCTGAATAAATACCTCTCTATGCAAGGGCCGCATTGTTACCTTGTTATAGCTTTACAGGTTGGTTTGCAAGGCGCAAAAATAAGCCACTAAAATGGCCAGTTCCATCTGGGAGCTGATGAAGAGAAGAAATTTCTCCTAAGTAGTATTGGTACAGAAAGTAACAAAATGCAATCTCATGTTTTTCAAGATTAAATATTTCTTAATTTATTTTTAATTTGGAAATACAGATTCTAATAATGAATCAGTGTGGATTATGGTTAGTATGAGGCTTTTCACTGGCTCTGGTGAAAATGTAGGAGCAGAAGTGGGATAACCAGCCTTCCAGAGGGCATTCTGTCCCCAGATTAGAAGAGTGAAGCTGAGTGAGATGCTGTAAAAGATGTTCACATTCTCACATTACCACTTCCTCAAACATCAACCTACTCTATCGTCTTCAGCAATGAACATCTCTTTGTAACATCTGGTTTGTATGCTGTATTCTTCTTTCCTGAACGAAAAGGCTGTCTTACACCAAAAATAATAAAAAATAGTTATCCATGTTAAGCAGATTGTTTTCCTCTTTAAGCAACCTTTTTTTTCCCCTCCTTGTTTGATCACATTCTGTGTCTTTAGACAGAATAAAGTGTTTTCTCAATTTAAGAAATGGTTGAGGCCCACTCTAAGAGTTATAAGGAACCAGCCAAAGCTAAACTAGATCTGCCACCAGTTCCTTAATCTGTAATGCTATTCTCCAGCAACAATTCTTCTGAAGCTTTTTTGCAGCATTTTGATTTGGAGCCATGAGTGGGTGTCTGAAGTAGGGTTGTTTGGTACTGCTCTGGTTTAGATGATGTTTTTTTGCCATTTTGTGTCCAGCTTCATAATGGGCTAACTCTGTTTCCTTCTAAAATAAAGTGATGTTCCTGTGATATTTTGGAAATGAAGACAGTGTTTGTGCCTTTGTAACACAGTTTCTTGTGGAGCTCTGGTTTTACTGAGCGGCCATTAGCTTTTGGCAGGGTGGGCAGCAGCTTTCTGGACATTGGTTGATCTGTAGCTGGTCTGTGACTGTACCACATAGCAGCAACCCATACTCGATGCAGTATTCATGAGTGTTGTCTTAATTCCATGAACTGGGTGAAGAGAGGGGTTAGCTGCATCCCAGGAAAAGTGGCCTGATAGGGACAGTTCAGGATGAGAAGAGTTTTTGAAGGGCGGATTTGAACGCTATGAAACGCTGTGGCTGGGGAATAAGATGGGGCTGGGCCTTGGCCTGGCTGGGGGTCAGCCCATGGGTGGGACTGGGCTCAGGATCAGACCCAGTAAGGGGCAGGGCTCTGGTAACAGTTCTGTTTCAGAGCCGGGCAGATATCCCTGCAGAGAGATGATGTTCTGTAAATACCATGTCTGCAGCAGCCCTTGTGTTATTAGGAGAGCCTGCAAAACTCTTCAGCAGGCAGAGCTCAGCCTTCTCCAGCAGCTGCCTGCAGGAGCCTTCACAGCCTTTCTAAATTCCTTTGGTAGGATGATAAAATAATCCTAGTGCCCTTTCTCACAGACTGTAAGAAAGCAAGACTTGCGTGTTGAGAACTTACTGGTCCTTGCGAGGATTACGGAGGTATTAAATCCATTCATCAAGTTAGAACAGGGGACAAGAAAAGGCTTAAATTTATTTTGTGATAGCCTTGTTGACTGTTTTGTTTTTTTCCCCCTCCTTGCTTTTCGTAGGACAACAAGTCATGCCAAGTTCTCCGGCAAATGACCTTATTGCTGTCTTTAAGGTGTGTCCAAAATTAGATCCTTGTCTTCGCTGAGGGCAAAGAGGCACTAGCTGCCTTTTCATAAAAAAAAGGAAGTAAATATCCAAATGATTAGAGGGCAGGTTGCAGATTTTGGAGGAGTTGGTGAGTCAGGATGAACCTGGGGCTCCTGGGGAGTTTTGTTTTCATGACCTGATGTGTCACAACTCCAGGTTTCTTGCTGTTGTGGTGGTTTCACGCTGTTGTCAGCTTATGAAGAAGAGGAAGAGATGCTTTCTGCGTGTGAAGACGCACCTGAGAAATAATTAATATCAAAACAAGGTCTTCTGAAGATGTTTGGGAAGGGGTAAAACTGAGGGTCACCCCTCTGTTTTGTCTCCCCGGGGCCTGCCCTGGCCATCCAGGCTGAGGCCGGGCCAGGACGTGGGCCTGCAGGTGGGCCTGGCTCAGGGGGTCCTGTAGCTGGTCAGGGCTGTGGAGAGCTGGAGACCAGCCCTGCAGTGTCGTTGCTGGGGCAGGAGTTGATGGCTCTGGCGAGGGCTGACACGGGGTCCTGGGCAGGGTGGGGGAGGCTGGTCAGGGACAGCAGCTGCTGCAGAGCAGAGCTCCTTGCACAGTAGTTACTTACCCAGATTCTTCTAAGCTTCACGTTCCCAAGATACAGTGGGAGTAAGTAGCCTGAGTCCACCTCGGGCTTCTGTGTGTGAATTGTATTCGTACTTTATTTATCATTAGTATGAACACTCTGGTAAAGTGTGTTCCTGTTGCCAAGTATAAATATGCAAACTTAAAATGTTAATGCCATTTAAATTTCATTTGGCACAGTGACACCTCAGACAGCATGCACAGAATCAGATTAAAAAGAGAAATAAATCATTCTTGCATGTATGACTAGAATAGATGGCCTAACTGCTTTTTACACGATTAGCTGCTAGTATTTTTAACTATAAACAGCAGGAAGACATGACCTACTATAACTTAATTTCCTGGCTATTTTGAAGAATGAGAAAATCAATCTTTTTTCCTGTTTATTTGGTTTTTATTTGTTCTGACTGAGTAGTGCTTTACTCTGGTGTAGTCCTTTGACTGCAGTGAAGTTACTTGCACATCAGGATGTGGCTCAGCCTGATGAAGGGTGTTGGATCCTTGCCCTGTCCTCTTGAGTCTCCCTTATTTGATCTGACAGTAATTCTCTCCAGCTGTCTGTCCTTCTGCTGTGAAGCGTGTTGCCTTGACACCCTTCTCAGATGCGGAGAGTCTCTGGTCTAGCTCGGTTCACTTAATGCTACTGTACATTGAAAAGCACGGGAGTCAAACCAGCACGCTGGCATCGGGGAGGGTGTGCTGTTTCTCTCAGAACTTTTCAGAACTGGCAAAAAACCTTACCCAGATCTTCTTTTCCATGTTTTATTATTGGGATGAAAGACCAGTGTGGGGAAGGCAGAGTAAGGGGGAAGAGTTGATTGTTTTAGAACGTGTTGAGACTTCTTCCTACTTGAGCTGATCCTTGCTTACTTTGTAAAAAATCGGTCTCTGCTGCTGAAGTAGCAGCACAGTAAATGCCCTGTGTGTTCTAACTTCTGGATGTTATTTCCTGTTTGCTAAAAAAATTAGACTGAAAATGACATTTAGTCGTGAGAACATGCTGAACAAATAACAATAATAATAACTGAATAAGAGAGAAATTTTGAGGAAACTGGCTTAAAATACTTATTTTTGAACTGTTTTATTCTCCATAGTTTATTGTGCAGTTATTTCTGATGCATACATTAGATTATCCAGTGCAGTAATTGTGTTTGTATTAACTGTATACCCTTTTCCTTTTTTTTTTTTTTTTTTCTCCCTCTGCCATGTGGAGCTATCAGTATTTTGTCGTAGTGGGAAACTTTAGGAACTTCACCTGACTTTAGTTGCATGGGTCCAAGGGAAAATACAATCTTGCAGTGAAATTCTTTCTCTATCAATGAGAGATACTGCCATATGGTGACTGCCCAGCAAAGGGGCCATGTTGCAGATGCTGGCACAGGTAGCACTTGTACTACTCTGGAGATGTATAAATCCAGTTGTGAAGTGTGAGCATCCTCTCCCTATGTCTGTTAGATTTGCACAGCTGAGCACAAACTCTACTACATCTAGAGTAAGTCCTGATTGGAAATGGTCCCAGATTGTGTGTGTGGCTGGGGAAGACATGTTTTAAGTGATGAATGAAAGTGTTTTGAGGACTAATGTTTTCATAATTGAGTAATAATAATAATAATAATTTAATAATTGAGTAATTTAAGTTTGTTAAACTTCTATGATTTTAGAACTATGAACATAAGAAAAGGAATCTGCCTGCAAAACCCCTTGACTGAAGTTTGGTGGAATTTTTTTTTTTTTTATGTTTTGTTTTTTTTTTTTTAAAAAAAGACTCTTTTTACTTGGAAGTTTGTTAGTATAAAGAAAAAATGCTGAATGCATTTTACAGTTTTGAATCTTTTATTATGTAGGATTCATCAAAAAGTAGGCTATCTATGTAAACACTTCCATTTCCAAGGGGTATTAGCCTAGTTTTTAAAGAGGAATTTAACATATCCAGCTGGTAAGATTATTAGCACGTGTGTGTCTTTACACCTTCTCAGAGGCTACAATTTCTCTTCAAGTTTTTGTTTGAAAACAGCATTTAACTTTTGGCTTTGTGCAGTGTCTTTTAGAATTGCAAGGCACCTACTTGGTTTTAATTACCAAAATGATCAACTTTCATTAACAAAGAGATGCTTTCCTGACAGCCAGAAGATTAAAAAAAACCGAACCCAACAGACTAAGCATCTTAAGAACTGTCACAGTAGTTCTTCTCCAGCCAGTTTTTCTGCCTAATTTTAGCTTATAATTAAACAAGCATGCAGGTGGTGGTGGTTAGCTGTATTTCAGTTGCACCTAAAGCTTTGAGTCACAAGGATGTTATTATGCATGGCGTTCGGTGAAGGTAGAAGTGAATGGTTTCCAAACAGTGAGTTTTATAAGCACCTCTGGGTTACACAGATCTGTAAGGGATGGCTGGAATTGCCATGTTGTTGATGTTTCTATTTACTAATGTTGGCTATAGTGTACAGTAAGGAATCTGAAAGTGGTGTAAATGTACTACTGCTCTTTGATAGAAGTATTTGATGTATTTCTTGCAGATATATGCTATATAAATAGTTGGTATATCTACTGCTTCTCTATTCTACATATGCAGTCAAATACTGAAGTGAAAACAATTAATACTTTCCGTTGTGTATATATACTTCTCAATTTTGTTGTGAAAAATAGCTGGAAGGGACCAAAGTTTTCTGTTATTACTCCATGCTATGTCCCATTGAGAGGGAAGAATTTTTAGGGTGCAAACTGCAACTGTGCTAGGAGCAGCAGAGCTCAGCACTGCTGGCATTTCCCTTCAACAGAGGAGAAAGAGTCCTCCTCTATAGAAAACTTGCTCTAGGCAGTTCTGAGAAATCACAAAACCAAACAGAAATCCCAAAGCTTTGTATCCTTATTTCTTACTACCTTCAAGCAAGAGTAGAGCTACTGTATTTGTTACTGTGTAATGACATGGTGTGAAAGTCTTGGGGCTTGTTCAAAGACAAATCTATACTCTTTTGGTCTTCCATTTGAAATTGTGAGTCTGTAGTGATGATGATAGGATAACAAAGTTGTAACAAAACAATTCACACTTCAACTTGCAGAGCAGACAGTAAAAGCATTATTAATTGAGATGTCATCAGTGGATACACTATATAATACTCCAAAATGTCTATCTGTATGTCTAACTTCAGCGTTACTCCAACAATTTTTTTCTATAAGTACCATATGTATGTGTCAGACAATCAGATACGTATAATGACTTTTCCAATACACAGATATCTTAATTTTTTATACTGCTATGTCTGGTGCTACTTTTTCAGAGGAAGAAACATTTTGTTATTACATGAAGAAACTCATCTGCATAGCAGTTTGCAAAATATTTGAAGTTATAAGGATGATACGATTTTTTTTTTACCCTTTCAGGTCCCAGCCTTATATTGACTTGCTCTGTGTTACAGAGGGAGAGACAAACCAACCATGAGATGTTTGGGACTAGAGACTGTTTCTCCTTATAATTTCTCTGAATGTGTTGGCTGTAATTCTGTTGACCTTTGTGTCACAAATATTTGCAAAATTATATAATGAAGGGGCTGTTATGAAATTTCAGCCTTTTTTTTTGTGTGTGTGTTGTTCTGTTTCTGTAAGGAATGTTGAAACTAAAAGATGTCCTTCTGAAGAAATTTAGACTGTAGATTTTAGAGATATTATTGCACTGTTGGGGACGTGTATAGATGAGATACAAAAAAACCCATGCCTTTGCTGCTCTTCAAGCAGGTATTGCTATAGAAATTGTATTAATTTCTGCATGCATTTGATACACTGCTACTATTATTAGCGCTTTTTATGTGCATATGGATTTTAACATTATCTAGTAAGCAATCAGCTCATGTAACAAAACCAGATTGGGCTATTGTCTTTGAGTAAATTTGTTTTGCCCTGAATGGTGACTTTTGCCAACTTCTAGCCCTGAATTCAAGTGTCCTTTGAATCTCAGTTCTAAACAGTTACTGTGTTCTTGAACTTGCTCTGTTCTTTGTCTAGAGATTCAACTGCTATATTAAGACACAAGATAATAGTAAAAAAAAAAAGTTTTCTATGTCATCTCTAACTAGAGTTTTGTCAGCTTTTGCTGAAAATTATGAAGTGCCTTGAGACTTGAAATGTGACAGACTCCATTCATGTTATAATATATTAAAAAAGCATTGGTTTAAGCAAAAAAAACCCCAAACCAACACACTTTTTTCCAGATCTGTTTGAATGCTTTTTTAGCAGAAAGCAGACTAGAATTTTCTTAAGTTTATTTACTCAGTTTAGAAGTCATAATTCATAAGCATTCAGTGCTGTCAAGACATGCATGTTCTAGGAAGAAACATAGAATCATAGTGGTTGGAAAAGACCTTTAAGATC
>NW_010326594.1:0-251 GCF_000700745.2 Antrostomus carolinensis | reverse complement strand
AGGAGAGACCAACCCCCACCTCACTACAACCTCCCTTCAGGTAGTTGTAGAGAGCGATAGTCTCCCCTCAGCCTCCTCTTCTCTGGACTAAACAACCCCAGCTCCCTCAACCACTTCTCATAAGACTTGTTCTCCAAGCCCTTCACCAGCTTTGTTGCCCTTCTTTGGACACGCTCCAGAACCTCGATGTCCCTCTTGTATTGGGTGGACCAGAATTGATCACAGTACTCGAGATGCAGCCTCACCAGTGC
>NW_010326593.1:0-34798 GCF_000700745.2 Antrostomus carolinensis | reverse complement strand
CATGTGTCAACAATGTCATCCTGCTGCAAAAGAAACACCATACTAGGATAGATAAATAGAATTGTAACCTGCAAAACTTGCAGAATCAGTCCTTTAACTCCCTTCAGAACTGGTAAGTCTTAGCTGGTGTACAGTTATGGGCCCTGCACTTCAAGGAAGGTGTGGACCCAGTGGAAGAGAATGAGAAGAATCATCAGGTATCTAGAAAACAGTACCTATGCGGAAAGACTGAATACATATAGATTTTTACACTGAAGAAAAGAAGATCAAAGTGAGAGTACGATGACATGGTCCCAAAAATGTCAAAGATTATAATAATCTGTTTTCTAAGGTTATGGTGGACTGTTTTTAAAGGACAAAAAAGAAGATTTGAGGTTGATAACAAGAAATAGTGAATACAAGAAATACAATATTAAAAGAAAATGAAGCATTGCAAGACATTGTATGGGGAAATTGTGGAATCTTCCTAATTGGTCTTTCATACTGTATAAACAAGGAAATATCAGGAACGATGATAAGTAAAATCTGTTATGCTTGAGTTATGGACGAGGACATCTGGTAAAGTACCTTCTAGGACTACGGTTCTGTGAAACAACCTTTCCTTCCCACAATTCTACTTAGGAAACACATTTCAGTAGATGATCGATACATTATCTAAAACTAAATTGTTCAAGATATATATTTTTGCTCCACCAAAAAAAAAAAAAAAAAAAAAAAAAAAGTCCTTCTCAGTTATCCTTGTGGCTTTGTAGAAAGTTCAACAGTAACTGTAGAGTTAACAGAGACATTAGGTAAACAGCAGAGTAGGCATGTGCATCTTTCATTTTTCCTGCCATGCAGTGATATTCTCAAAAAACTAAATGAACCAGGTAGGTAGTTCTTATTTTCAGCCATAATTCAGATACTGTGGTCAGTGAACACAGAATGTTTTAACTGCTGGTTGTCCAGTTACTTAAGTGAGGCCCAAGTCATTAAAATTAAGCTTTCTAAACTGTATTTGGTTGTTTCAGAGCTCCAGACAAACCAATTTCCCTAACCTGTCTGCACTTACTATTGCAATCACAAGAGAATGGCTCTAACCAAACAAAATCAGATTTCAAAATACTGAGGCAAGGGTGAAGTATGAAAACAGTATAACCAGAAAGGTACCACAGTGACAACAGATCATGGAGAATTAAATTGTCAGTAAGTACAGAGCTTTGTCTGAAGTAGCTATTAATGCTGAACAGCACCTTCAGTAACCTCATTGTGAAATTTGGAAACTGCTCCAGCAAGTAACAAACCCCAGTTAATAACAGTATTTCTGAAGGAACTGTTCAGGGGGATCTCAGCAGTCTGATGTGAACCACCAGTCTCCAGTTACTTGGAACCTGTACTCATCACCATGACAGATGCTACAAGTTCCTGAACCATAATACTTCCATTTAATTCTCCATATATTCTTGATAGGTATGAAAATGTATTTTGGTTTGACCTAGATAACTCGATATTACATCTGAACAATGCTACCACACTTGAATAAAGAGCAGTGATTTTTAATGAAGTATATAAATGAATAGGGATGGCTAAAGGGCTCATATATTATTGTGACAGCCACCAATATAATATGTTAGACAGACAAATGTATCAAATTTTACATCAGCAGATTCACTATATTAATTAATTCGGAATTTGTCTTTTTTAATGCACAAACATCAAAAAGAGTGGAACACAGGAAGATTCACAAATGCAATTTATCATACAAACAAACTGCAATCACACCAGATTGAACAAGGTTAGCCTTGGAAGGAAGAAGAAATGTATGACGGCAGGGGAGGATTCATCTGATCAAATGTAGACTCCTACAATGCAAATCTGGACTAGTCAGTTGGATCACCTCTCTTGCTAGTGGAGAAAAACAATCAGGTGTTATTCCTCACGTCTTATTTAGGATAGGTCAGATTAATTATGTCCTGCAGTGCCTTTGTCTTCCTTTAGACTGTAAATGAAGCCTAGGAAAAGCAGTTCAGATGTAGACAGCTAGACTATAGACTTCTAAATTAATGTGAGATGAATTCCACTCCTAACAACCAACTGGAAGTTATGCAGAAAAAGGGAATAAAAAGGAAAAACTAGTTAAGCAAGAAGCCCACATATTTTTCTTGCAAAGTTTTCAGAGGAAACATTTCACAAAAACATAAATCTCGAAATACCAAAATATTTTTCATTATCAGATTTTAAAAAATGAACTTTGTATAAAATATTTCCATTTATTTTTCATCCCACTTCAGTTATAACCACTTATTAAGTTGTCTTTTCCTCTCTTTTTCTAAGTGACTCCAATGGAAATAAAAACCAAAGATTTCGTACTAATGAAAAGCTAAAAGTACAGCTATAGACTCAACTCCATCTTGGTGTGTGTCTTTGTTGACTTCAGTAGAATTCCACAAAATGAATTTGACCTTGGATGTTTTCAATCAGTGTGTTCCAAATGAGAAAAAATTGTTGTTAGTAAAGACTAAAGAGGGAAATAAATCAAAGACACAAAGGGCAGTCAGTCGTCCAATTCTCTGATTCTCAGTGGGAAATGGGTGCTTAACAGCCCTTAGTATCCTTGAAAATCTCCTCTTGGGATTTAAAAATTGAAAGAGAAATGGGTGACCTTTTTTACCTTCCAAAAATTGCTCAGTGAGAAGTTAGGCCTTTCTGTTGTTTTCTGGGGGAAGTGAGAGAGAGGGGGAAAGGCTGAATAATTTTTGATAAATAACATTTTCCTGCAGTTGATTACACTAGTAAGGAAGGTGGGAGGAAGGTATGTCGTTTGTTTGTTTCAGTTTTGAGAATGTGTGTTTGAGTCAGTTTGTTTTTCTTTGAGTAAAGGCAAGGTAATAAAATAATCCATGTCTATATCAAAATAGTTCATGTATTGAAAGGAGCATGTAAGGTGTCTGCAGAAGACAGCCACAGCTCTTAAAAAATAAAAGTATGGGAAGGATACACTTTTGCAGGGTTATACAGGTATTAAGTCAAAAGAGCAGATCATTCTAGAGAGCTGTCTCTCTCCCTTCCCATTCATACAATAGACTCTCTGCCTCCTTTCACCAACCAAATCAAAATTAAAACAACAAATGTGTATCATTTGCCTTTGCAGTGTGGGAAGTAGGAGAGAAGAATCATTAATATATATGGACAAAAGTTTAAGATTAAAACATGAATCTCATTCCAGTTGTGATGACGAGTTGGGTTTGAAATGAATTCAAGTCTCTGGACCACTTTGCCTTAACCCAATCATCCATAGGGCAAATTACCTGGAATGATTAGATTGCAGAATTGCACCCATGGGCCCCTTACCCATTAAGTGGGGAGTGCTAGAAACTCTGATGCTGCTTCAGTAGGAATTAAAAGGGTAGCTACAGGATGTTTCTGTTCTGCAGCAAGTGCCAGGAAAGCTGCAGAGTCTAATCCCTGCTAGGGAGTTCCCCTGTCCTTCCTCTTTTTTTAAATGCATTTGATTGAAAGCTTTTTATTCATTCTTTGCACAAAAAGGAAGGTAAACACAGCTGTAGGATTTTAATGGCCTGAAGATAAGTGCACATATTTTTGTTGTTTTGGTATTGCAGGCTGTTGACTGAATTTCAAAGAAAGCAGTAACAACAGAACAGTGAGGAATTGTACTGACTCAGGAGATGTATTAATATTCAGACCATTCTACCAAATATGCTTGGGAATATTTTCAAGTATAATGAATTCACCACAAACTCCTGAACTGCTATACATTGCATGCTACTATAGGCAGCTGGCAAAATCTAAGGTAACTGACCAAAAGCATGAATACATACTTTAAAAATGATCCAGGCCTCAATCTCCCCTTGACTAAGTGAGAAGATGCAGGCAGGTATAAAACGAATAGAGGGGCAATGGCCTTTGTTAAAACAATACAAATGAATACAGTCATGACATGGTTATAGCATGTGACTCTACTCAGAGCATGCTGTACATATCTGATGTCATTACTTTTATTAGGTGCATTGTGTGGATGCTGACAAAGAAGAAAAGGAATTATTTAAGGTCTGCGAGCGTATTCTGTTTTAAAGATCATTTAGCTCCACTCAGTCAGATTACAGCTTGCAGGTAGCATTTGTATTTCTGGGTGACAGAATACTAACCCTGACACCATACAGACATTTGGAGATGCTCTGGGAGTGTGCCTATCCTGAAAAAATAAAGCAGAAAAAGAAACAGGCTACCAAAATAGACTATATATAAGGCTGAAGAGGAACTGAGACACCATTTGTTACGTATATGTTTACACACCTAGCATGCATGATTTGTCTCTCCGTACAAGAATTTGCTATACATCTCTACTCTTCTCTTATATATGTGAAACAAAGGATCTTCACCACAGCCACACACATATAGCAAGATTCTGAATTATTGCTAACTTATCCAGACTCTTTGCAACTCATTATCCAAGAAATACCCATTTGAAATTTTCTTCAGATAAACGTGCAAAAATCTTTTTCACATTAGGTTCTCCTTTTCCTGTTGGAATTCCATTTCAGGAGAGCTATTTGACTCCTAGAGATAATGGATCCTTAAACATTCAGGAAAACATATTTTCCTGGGAATCATCCAGGTTTATTAGAGAAGTCATCCATTTGGAGCAAAATCAGGTGGAAGTCTAATAAAGATTGCATACACTGCTTAGATCTGATTCTGCTGTTAATCCTTCAGTTCAACTTCCTAATCAGAATGAGCAAAAAAATACTCTACAAAAAAAAATAAACAAGTGATATATTGCATGAGAACAAATAATTATAAACTAGATAGGTGACTCTTTCTGGATTTGACAGTTCCCCAGTGAATTACAAAGTAGAAAACATTTACACTTTCTAATTTGAAGGACGGCATTCTTTCTGGCCAGTAGAACTCTAAATGTTGTAATGTAAAAGGATCACCTACCCTCAAAAAATTGAACGTCTGATGGTTGCTCACTCAGGAACTACCCACAGTTTCACTGACAGTATTACTCACCTATACACAGCCACTTCCACATCTGGGTCTGGTAAAATAATATACATACCAAGCATGGACCAAAGCAATGAATAACTGAGTAAACCTCCATTCAGTTGCAGCTCATCTGTATTATTCACTGTCTGTTATATGCAAAGTATATGTTTAATCTGCACATAGAATTACTGCCAATTTGTAAATAAATGGAGTAACCATTCATACAAATGACTGATAAGACATATTTATGCATATAATGTTGAAATTCAGTGTCTGCATCTCTCTTTGCTTGAATCAGATGTCTGTGTTTGAGTATTTTGCACATACAACTGCACAACTAAAAAAGTATGAAAAAAGCTGGTTTAAAATGCGATAAGAGATAAAGAAAAACTGTTTTAAACAAAAAAATAGCATTTCAGGACTGCATCATTCTAGTATGTTTAATTACAGGGAACACTGGAAGCAGGATCTGATAAGCTGAGTACTTGGGGCCTCAAATTTTTCATGATGTTTTCAGCAAAAGGTTTCACAAATATCTATTATTGCCTGCCTGGGCTGTAAACAGAAGGAGAAAAAAAAAATCAAGCATGGAAACCTGAGCACTTTCAAAATAATAATCCTTGTATACAGGGCTTTGGTATTCTCAAACAATCTGGAATGTGAAAATAAATCTTTGCACTGTGAAACTGAAAATCTTCATGAAAACCTTAACTGTAGTCTTATGGTTACTTCAGCACAGCACAGAATCGGTACCCAGAAAAAAATAGATGAACCAGCCTGTGATTCTCAGACTACTTTGCAGCCCTGGCTGGGACCTCTAGAATGAAAGAGCTGTATTTACAAGGAATCCTCTCTTTGTCTGGCATACTCTCTTCCCTCCAAATCCTGAATACAATTGCTTTGAAACACAAAATCCTTGATCAGATTAATTATATGAAATCAATCAGGTACATTGGTTTTCCAGTGGTGTCATGGTGACATGATAGCTGGAATTCCCAAATTCCATAAGCATGAATAATCCAACAGCCTGTATTCCTAGTGCTATGCTTGATACGGATTTCACTATTAGACTCAGACAAATTGCTGTAATATAAATAGGAAAGCCTAACTGAAAACACATCAGACTCTTGGAAAAAAATTGGATTTTGACCCAGATTTTGTGTCTGGTCCCAATCTATACTGGGCTGAATCAAATCATGACCTGACATTTAGGCAAATTCCCAGCTGGCTTTTGCAGTGACAGTTCTGGCTCACCCCTTATCCATTTCTAGCTTTGGAGATATAATATAGGGGTTGAGGGTTCTAGTTTCAATAACCAAACAGAACTAAATTTAGTCAGAACTATGCAGAATAGTCCTTCTCTTCCAAGTCCATTTTAACATAAAGAAACATTGGAGATAATATCTTACCAAACTGGATATTATTTAACTCAAATTCCTTATAGTACACGCTCAAGACACAGCTAACAGTATTACCTCTCCTAATGAAACGGTTTTCTGAGAAATGGATATACAAAGGAATTGAAGTACCAATTGCATTGATACAGGACATGAATGACAAGTAAAGACAGTTGAAGAGTGTCTCATAATATTCACAATAACTTCCTTTGGAAAGCACTCCTGTAACTTTAATTGAGTTGTAGTCATTAAGAGAGATGTAAATTCTTAGGAACAATGTGAATATGTCATATTATTCTGAGTTTTAAAGGACCTACAGTTTGCTCTGAAGCCATCTTATGAATCTATGAAAGAGTTCATAAGCAGAATTTTTATTACAGTTTATATATTTGCAAAGATTAAGGTGTACAGTAACTACTTTATTTATGAAGTCTTCTACTACAGGGGCAAACATAATAATAGCAATTAAAATGGAAAACAGCAGGAACACTGAGCACAGCAGTCTGGTTACAATGGAATTCCTGCTGGTAGGACAACAGGAACACATCAAACAAGAAGCAGTACTGAAGAGAAAAGAAGCCAGTAAAAATAATGAGCTTTTAAATTATAAACAGAAATGGACAACCTTCTCTTTAAACAATGTAAAAAAGGTGAATATAAAATTCAGTTACATGAAATAGGCAGAAAGCAACTATGAATAGAAACACCTTAGACAAGTTATTATAGAATGAGGGCTGTTTGCTGCACGGTTGTCAGTGAAAATGTATTGCTCTTATATTCCTTTCAAAATTAAAATGCTGCATCTGGGGACAGCTGTTGACTGATAAGGAAGGACTGCCTGGATTTCAGTGACATTATTTCTCTGAAACAGCATGTAGAAATTAATTTAGTTAAAGGAAAGACATGAAAATAAAACTGAAATAAAATGGATTTTAAAATGCTTTTTTCAGAACTCAGAGTTTATTATTATTGTTGTTGTTATTATTATTATTATTATTATTTAGTCTTTATTTCCCTTCAGTTTCTGGTGCTGAAATATGTTTCTTTGAGATGATTTCTTCCTGTCTGCAAATTCAAATAACTGAGATGTAATGACAGTTGTGAGCATTAGGAAAAGTATTCTATACATGTTTTGATTGAACATTTTACATTCTGTATCCTATTTTTAAAGGCTTTATATTAGTTGAGCGAATATCAGCCAATACAAGATTTGTCTGGAAATGGACCAATAGCCACACCTTTGCTGTCATTTGTGCACAATGCCTAGGGATTTAATGGAATAGAATACCTGCTGTATATAAAAATACTCATTTTACAAGAAAATGAGATCAGGCTTTTTTTTTGCCACCTAGAATCAGAAAGAAAACCATAAACAAACCAATTCCCTATACACTATATTGGATGACGGTCCCCATACATCCATATTTGGGGGTATTTTTCCTGGAAAAAAAAAAATTTGCTTTTATGTTTATCTTACTGAAACTCAGCATCTCTTGCTTGGGAATAATCTCATTATAGATTGCCTAACATTCTGTGGGAATAAGGGTTCATTCCCATAATTCCCTGTGGAAATCTTAATTATAAGTTGCCATGAGAAGCTGAGTTATTAAGACATGCATCACTTTACAGTTCTACAACTTTCCAAATTTCGTTATACTACAAAAGGTGGTTCTTCCAGATGCAGCAAATGTCTGAAAAAAATATCCACACACCAACAATGAAATATTAACAGAGGAGACAGTACACTTCTCTCCCACTCAGGAATGGAGCTCAAAATCATAGCTACTGTGATCCATAGATGTTCTGAGTCTGATGAAGTTTCATTGCTATGACAGTGCCCTATTCACACACCAGTGTCTAGACTCATATGACGCAGCATTAATAATTTACTCTTTTATTTATAAAGCATGTCCCCTTTCACAAATCAACATGCTCTAACTACTCAAGATGCTCAATCTGTTTTAAAGGAGATCACAATAACTTTTGATAACATGACAAAGAAGGCCTTTCCAAAGCTTTCAAATGGCAAATAAATTTAAAAAGCATTAAGTTTGCAAAAAGAATGAACCACGAGAAATGTACCACATAACCTTAACTCTGCCCTTTCTGTATGTGAGCGCTGTCTTTTTCAGTACATGACTACCTACTGTTCTTATTAAAACAAAAGCCTCTAGCTCTCTCAATCAGTGCCCAGGATGTACTGTGCTCAGGGAACACAAGCTGTTTGATACTCCAGTTTATTCCCTGCACACCGCCAAAGCTCTTCTCCAGGCACTTTGGCACAATTCAGTGTTCTCAACCTTGTTTGTTGTTTAGCAGGTACCAGGACAGGCTGATCCTGAGCTCACTGAAGTCAGTGAGGATCTTTCTACAAATTTCAGTGCACTTGAACTTGACCTGAAGGAGGCAGAGGTCCCATGGAGGAGCAGGATGTGGTCCCTTAGGTGGGAGCAGTAGCATGACACATAACAATGGGGCACAGCTGAGCATGGAGTAATTCCTTACCCAAATTTCTTGTTCTTGTAGTATATCTTTCCAGTAGAAAAAAAAGACTCCTCCCTGCCCAACAGAAAATGAAAAGAATATACAAAAGGCAGTTTAGCAATCATTTACTTTGAAAAGAAAAATATTCTGATCTGAGCAAAATAATCTTTGTGAAATAACTCCAAGTCAATATGCATTGTCATGAGTAGCAGGTAAAGAAAAGGATTTTTCTCAAAACTTTGCATTTTTATGTACGCACATACGCACATACGGAGTAAAAGCAGAGAATCTGGTTCAGCAAGAAAACATTTTACACGTGCATTATGATGCACAGAAATAAAAAAATATTTTTTCTGAAACTACTGAAAAGAAAATCCCTGATGCAGTCTCAGTCGAAATCTCAGCTTTCCCATCTACCACAAAAACATCAGATTGCTTCCCTCTTTTGAAAATTAAGGTCTTTTCAACAAAAAGTCCTTCCCCCTCTCCCCTTCTACTAACTCCATCTCCCCTTGAGGATAGAAGCATACCAGCTTTTCTTGTTACAATTTCCAGAGTAAAACCATCTCTCTGGCAGCAATCAAGCAAAAATCTTTTAAGTAAGTGACTCATCAAAAAGGGAAAAAAAAAAGAGTCTATGAAACTCTGTGAAATCAGTTTAGTCTGTGTAAAATAATTCAGAGCTGCCTATTAAAAGGGATAATCTTCGGTTCCTCTCTGCAAACAGTATTTCTTCCTTTCTGTTGCACTGGAATTTGTATAGATGCATGGTATAAGATCATTAGAAAATTAATCCAGATGAAAATTAAAAAAAAAAAAAAATCTGTTCTCTTTTCAGTTGAAGGACTGGTCTGACATAACATTGCCCATTTGCTTAATATATATTTTTTAAATACTAAAATCCTAATAATACAAAAGGATGTTTATTAAAAGATAGTTGCTCCCTCACAATGTCAGTCAGGAGTAGCTGGCCTGACTTTCTTCTCAGCATTAGGACCTCAAAATTATTAATCCCAGGAAAACTTCCATCAATATAGCCAGGAATTTATACGAGCTAGGAATGAAGAAAACTTGAATAACTGTGTATGCCTTTGTTTGTGCAAACAGTGAAATTCAGAGTTAAAAAAATCAAAACAAAACAAAAAATAATGGCAGTCTTATTAAAATCCATATTAACTGTAGTACCTTGGAAAACATTTTCAAACAAGTTTTTTTAGATGTTATTTAATACTCTGAGATAAATGTCCCAAATAATTAAGTTTTGCAACATATAGAAAATAATTTAAGATAATGTATTAGTCACATAATATCAGTGAAGATTTTGGCTTCAGCTGTAAGAAAACATGGCTTTGACCTGTGTTTTTCCAGGTCAGACTCAAAGTCAAGTTTTTGTCAAAGTCAATCTGTTACAAAACACCAGGCAGCTAACAGAGCATCTTAGGTGCTTATAAAATATCCTGCATACCTATACTTTCTGAAATCCTGTAAACAACAATAGTTCAAAATACAAATCCATGAATCCGTGCAAATATTAGTTGTCTCTAGCTAATACATTCACCGAGCTACCTTCCAACAATGTCCTTGAAGAAAGCTGCAAAACCAGATGGGTTTGCTCTTGCTTTCTTAGGCTGGCGTTGCCCTTCTTTTTTCAAAGCTAGCTTTTCACAGCCCTCATATAAACACCAAAAGTGTACGACTCAGAAAAATTTTCTTTTCTCTGCAGAGGAAGAAGCAGACAGGATTGCTTTCCAGCGTACATTTGTGCTTCTCCCGCGAATTTAGGGAACCACACGGGACCACAGGAACAGGGGTGATTTCTTAACCGACTCTGCCACCACGAGGCCAAAGTACCCCAATGCACTAAAAACACACAAGTCTCGTGTGTGTGGTATAAAATGTTTCTAAAATTAAAAGCCTTCTAGGCACATATCGTACAAATGTTTGTTTTAGAAATTTAGAAATTCAGAAATTTAAGTATCCATAAAGCCAACAGAAGAGAAGCACTATTTTTATTCCAAATTCATTACAAATCATCTAACAAAGAATAAATGATAATGAAAACCAACTTTGCTTCTCTTTAGTTTCATTTGAATTTACCACTATGTGTAATAGTTTAAGAAACTACAAAGTGGGGGGATGAGAATAAACTTATTGAGGATTGTATGAATTAAGGATGGCTGTCTTAATGTGAATTTCTTTCCAGTTCTTGCAAATTAAACCCAGGTAGCTTCAACATCTATTATAAGTGTCAGTGTCAGGTGGGACCCAGAAACTACATGTTATACTATATGAGGATGCTGAAGGACCCAAACAGAAGCTTACAGATAACATTTAATACATAGTGACAACATTACCATGAGCAGAAAGCACATCAACAGCCATAACTTCTTGGATGAGGAAACAGGAGTGAAGACAGAGCTCTCAACTTTCATATTGTAACTGAGCAGTTAATGCATTCTCCCTCAAATAGGAAGAAGAGTCTTCAGCCGTCTTTATCCATGAAGGGATCCAGATCCACTGTTCAGAAGCACACTTCTCCTATCAGGTAGCAAGGCATGTAGTCAGGCTGGGATATGGACTGTGCAGGGAAGAATGAAAGAGGAATGGCAGACAAGAAAGAGGGAGGAAGACTCTTTTCACAGTGTGTCTGGGGCCTGTTTAACAAAAAAAATTAGAGAGTGGGGAGCAGAGAGCAGAACTCAGGTCTCCCCCTCCCAGTTGTCTGCTCTCATCATCATGTCATGGAGCTATATTCTTCAAGTTCAAGAGGAGAAGAGAGGTTCTTTCACCCCCAGCTAAGAGGATTCCCTGGTGTGCAGGATCATCTCTTGGGGAGCACAGATTTAAGCTCCTTCAATTCAAAAAAAGTCATGAAACTTGACAGTGGAACCTGCCCCTCTGGGATGAAGGCAAAGATGAGAAGGAGGAAGACGAGGAAGGTAGTATATAGACTTGGGGGCTGGCAGTGTGGCTTGTAGGGTTATCTTCCCGCTACAGCACTAGGTGCAGTGACCTGACATATCCTTATAGCTGACCCAGATACTGTGGCTACTGTTAGCCCCATCTCCTAAGCCTCCAGAACATCTGCAAGGACTGATGTGAGAAGAGACAGAGTAAGACTTACCCGATTCCTGCTTCAAATCCTATACCCATTTTTAAAAGCACAGGCAGTAAAAAGACCATATAAGGAATACATTTCAGACGGATGACAAGAAAGGACATTCAGTTTAAAACAAAGTCACTCACTGTCATTGTCTACATACAAGATAAGTATCTACTTTGGGGACAGTTAGTTTCCAGGTTCCATCAACAACATGGACAAAAGGCTCAATTCAGAGGCCTGAACATAGGTAGGTATGTAGTGACTTTTGAGATATCACAGGATTTCTAAAATATCTGCATGATGCTAACAAATGTAACACAAATCTACAGGGAACCTGTAGCCGCATCAGAAAGTCTTCATGGGACTTCTGGTAACACCTACATTTGGGCAACACAGTTGTGCCCCAAATCTCAGTTGGCTATATTGAGAGCTTATCTATTGAGGACCCATGTACACAACTACCTATAGATAATTGCATTTCGGTCTCTTAGTCCAGAACTAATTTCCTTATTTAAGGTTTGAGATTAAATATGAGAAGATCTTGCAACCTGGCAGATCATCTAGAGAGCTAGCTAGAGGTATTTAGTGCCCTTTAAGATGCCTTCAGATACCTCACCTGCAGATTAGCTGTCACTCCAGAAGAGTTGGAGCTTCCCACAGATTCTGTGTCATCTCTGACAGTCCATGCAGATGCCTTGAATACTCCAGTGTGCCTCAGAGGGCAGTGAATACCTTTGGGTAGGCAACTAAATAAAGATTCTAATAAACTTAATTCCTCCCAGTTGAAATGAATGTCTGCTCATGGAAGGCAGCAGCAGTGAACTTGCCAGACCAGAGACTAGATTCCAATGCAGTCTTCAGATAACACGCAGACACAGCTGAAACATCCCCCTCCCTGATCAAGGGCCCTAACTCTAACCAGTGGTTTTCAACTTGGAAGTCCTGTGAACACTTCTTAAAGAGTAAAAAGAAAATATATAGCTAGGAATAATAGGCTCATATATCGCACACTAATTAAAAATATATGATTAATTTTATGTTGTAGGTCTCACAACTCTGATTAAAATTATTTAGGTGTCCACAAACCAAAAGAAATTGAATACCATTTCCTTGAGCTGTCATAAAGAAAGTGAGAGCTTCAGCTGCTATTCCCTCCTGAATAAGCAAGCTGGAGGAGATTGTAAGCCAAATGTCTGAATCCCAGCCTAACTCATACCCACAGGGAGATACTCACATGCACTGCTTCTCTGTAAAATCCCTACTGACTAGGTTAGCTGACCCCTTGTTCAGGAAGACCCGTTGTTATGAATCCTACCACAGGTGTCTGATGTTTCCTATGCATTGTACAGACAACTAGGTATCTAGGATGGAATGGTAAAAAGTTTGAGTGATGATTCTCAGTAAAAACTTTTTTTTGCTTGTTTACATTTCCCAAACTGCCTCAAGACTGGCAAATTAAAAAGCTACAAAACTAAATAACTAACTTTTAATTTCCTGAAAGTTATGACTATATTCTTTATGACTAGAGAATAAAGAAAATTTTAAAAAGAACCTTTAACTATGACAGAGGTGCAATGTATTCATTAACTTTAGTAAGTTCCAGTACACATTAATTTGAGGGGTTGTTCTAGGAAACCCAGAAGTTTTTTTTTATAGAGAAGGGTAGCATTTTAACTTATGTTCAAAGACATTGCTAATTTTATTCATTATTGGTTTTTTTCATGTAATTATTGTAACTAACTCACAACATAATCACACACATGTACACACACACACATAAGGCCTCTGTTTGGAAATTCTGCTTTAAAGCCCAGAGCCAGTATCCTCAAACTTGTCCATTTCTGCTCATAGATGGGCTCCTGCCTCCCCATCCTCTGCTGCCTCATATTTTTGCAGCCCATCTCAGGATCTCTCTTCCTTTGCCAGACTTTAAGCACAGTCTTTTGCAAGGAACCTCAAAAGATCAAGCCCAAGTGCTGAGAAGGCAGAAGAAGCCAGGAGAATGGCAGGGGACCATGCACCATCCTAGTAGCAACTGTCTTGTGGCTATGGTGCAGTAACGTGCCCCCCTGTGCTGCATGCCATGATGTGAGTAGGACTGAGAGTTTTGTACATTACCGCTGGAAAATGGACAAGAAACTAAAGCGGCTTCATTTTTTTTTCTTTTCTAACAAAAAGATCTTTGCACAAAGATCTTCTTATTACATAACTAAAGATAGGAGTCAAAAATAGGCTTTTTCTTTTTAAAAAAAAATAGCCCAAAAGATCTAGTTTGACCCGTTTAACTTTTAATTCTGAACCCCATGATTTAACAGGGATAACAAACACAGCACAGCACTATGAAAAGCAATACCTAGATATTCTAATGGAAGGAAAGTAAAGGTAAATCTTATCCTCAGAACTACAGATAAAATTGAAATGATGTTTTAGAAAAAATAGTTGTAGGGAATTCATGTGTAACCATCCACTACTGTGGGATTATATCAGAGCTTTTGTTACATAATACTTTATTTACCGCAGTTTATTTGAATATTCCTTCAGTTCTTCAGGCTGCCTCCGAAAAGTATCATTATTTGAGATTACTGCCTCATTTTAATAAATCACATTATCTGCATTACTGAATAATGCACAGGACTTTGTGTGGCCATAGTTTATTTTTCCAGCAAGGTGTTTTCTATAATATATTAACCTTGACAGCTTTCCTGAGTTTAAGAAAATAAGTTTGTCAGACTTTGGGAAAGACAGATCAGGAAAATCTATCATACATGTTACAGCTACTGGTCTTCATTTTTCAGTAAAGGACACTTTTTTTCATGCTGCAGACAGAAATAGAAGCAGCAGACTGATGCTAGTACTGTGATGTGTATAGAGGTACTTTCCTGCTCTGGTACGTTAGCAGCTTATTAATGTTTTATAGTCTTTCTTTCCAAGGGCATATCATGAAATAGGCTGTAATTAATTCAGCATGAACATTCAGAAATCAATCTATCAAAAGTCAGGAAATGCAAGTAAAAAAAAAAGGTTAAAAAGCTTTTTTGTTTTCATTGTGATGCCAGCAGAAAGATATATTAGGCCCCAGATTGTTCAGTTTATTTTTGCACTTAGTTTCATTGAATGTAATTGAAATTCCCACAAGAGAAAGGCAAATGGATTTGGCCCAGTGTCTTTCTGAACAGACTGTTGTGAGAAAATGATACAAACACTTAAATGCATCTCCAACTTCTTTATAAAGATATTATTTTCCACATATATCAGATTTCATACATACAGATTGTCTCTAGACAATTTAGAGAAAACCAGTTAGATTTAGTACACTTTATTTTTACTTTCTGTTCCTTTTTAAGATCTGACTCAATAGAAAAGAGGTTCTTCGGGAACCATTACTTCTACGGCTAAATCATCCTAACTTTTACAGCCCATGTGGTCAAGTCTACACAGCCTACACTTTGCCATTACAGCATCATATTTTATATAATGATACCTGGACAAATGCACAAACACTCAAAAAAATGAAGCAATAATTAGCATTATGAAAAATTGCTTGCATCATTGTGTTGAATTGCCCCAGCAGGAGCATGCAAATAAGTCCATCTCAGCCAAGGTGACCTCAATCACCCTAAGATTCTAAAGACTTTCAAAGTTATTTTTTTTTTCCTTCAACTCAAAATGGAAGATAAATATGGTTTTTCTGTCTCATTTCCACACGTGGAATTTCTGTCCTGAAACTATGCTCACTATCATATACAGCATTTAGCTCTGACTTCACACTAAGTCATAATCCAGATATTTTATGCCTTGCAAGTGGTAAAAATCAGAATATTTTTGGCTTCCAGGGAGAATACAAAGGTTTGCTGTACAAATCAATATACAGCTATTAATGTTAATTATTTATGTGATTAATATTAACATTTCTCATTATGAAGGGCTGTTTGAGTAATTTATTAATGTCTCTAACAATTATGAATTCCACTTCTTGTCCTTCATGCCTATTTATAACTAGAACCTTAGCATCCAAGTAGACTTATCTAAGAGGCAGAAGATATTACCTTCAAAAATTAAAATTAGCTGTAGATCAATTTTCCTGAACACAATATAAAGTGATGTTAAATCTATTTTTCATCCATTTGGGATAACTGCACTTTGCATTTTCATGCTCCTGTCTAATTTTACATGAATCTGGCATAGTCTTTGAGGGACTAAAGATCCAGGTATTGCCTTTGATTTACTAACTAGGAAGATACTGGAGATAACTCCCCATGGATCAGCTACTTTATGTTTTCTGTATGTGTATAGTCTCTTCATTTTATCAGTTTAATTTACTTTGAAACAGGCTCATAATCAGTAAAAAAGCTACCTCAGATTGACTGTGCATAGACAGTATGCATGCAAACCACCACATAGGACTTGCTAAGACAGATATGTGCCCAAGGTATTGCAGTCAAACAGGGTCACCCTTCACCTCCCCATGGGAAGTGCCCTTCCATCATCTCATGCAAAATAACTTCAGGCACCTTAGGCCTCTAAAAATGCTAAGTGTTCTAGACTGAGAAGATGTGGCTGAAGGTCCAGTGGAGAACATAATCGTTGCAAAAGAAGAAAGAAAAAGGAACTATGATACCAAAACATTTGTGCCCCAATACCATTTGCACCCAAGAAAAATAAGACAGTGAAAGTAATTTCAGTAACAACAGTATTTGCCTGCTTGGGTTATAGAGTTATAAGGGAAAACTGCAGTTACTGGAAAATGCTATTTGCACTTGTAGCTTGACATTTGAAAAGAAAAAATGTATGTCATGCATTATATATCTGGTCAAAATATTGCTCAGATGTTCTCATTAAAGAAAATTCTCAAATGGTATGGTTAAAGCAGATCTTACTTTGCCTATACATTACTAATATTATCTCAGATACATAATTTCTTTAAATAAGGAATATTTAGTCACATACAGTCCTCATCCTAAGCAAGTACTGACAATTAAAAACTTGTGACTTTACTTCCCAGCCTCACTCCCACACACATGAAGACAAAACACCTCATTCTAAATGGCAAGAAGAAAGGCAATTAAAAGTTAATTGTCCATCAGTATGTATTATTTATATCTCGCCTCACAAGAACACACCGTGTCATTACCACAGCTGTGGTACTCCCCAGACTCCTCAGCACCAGTGTAACTCCCAGCCTCCCCATGTGCCCTGCCTAATTTTTCTGTTCTCTTTACTATTAACTGTGGATCATAGCTTAACAGTGGATCACAGCAGCTCCAAAATGAGGGCATGAAGAAGTCATAGAGGGATACATCATAAAGTTTCTCAGTGGGTTATTGTTTGCTTGCTTTTTGGTGTTTCTAATCTGCCTAGATAAAGTACTCTGGTTCTGAGAATAGGGCTGAAGTGCAGCTACATTGGAATCATAGAATCATAGAATGGTTTGGGTTGGAAGGGACCCTAAAGATCATCTAGTTCCAACCCCCCTGCCATCAGCAGGGACACCTTCCACTGCACCAGGCCTCATCCAGCCTGGAAGATTATTTTTCTTCAACAGCATAAAGCCTTTCCTATTGTAGAGAAAAAAAATCTGATTGAAAAGAGAAAAAGATTTTGACATTGGCCCCCTGCTCTGAATTTCCACTGATAACAAACTATGTAGGAGAATCCAAAGTCACATATTTACATACTAAAAAGACCTTTTCATATTGCTGTTCATTTCTTAATCAGTCTTATAGAGTTTTTTACAGTTATTAATAATTTCATTCATCATCAATTTTAGAATGCTTCAATAAACTGTATAAAAGCATACAAAATAGCACAGAAACACTGTAACAAACCCTGCCTGAGTGAGAAACAGCAGGTTTACAGAGAACCCACTCATTCAGAAATGCATGCCCATTCAGCTTTCTTCAAAAGGGATGCTTAGCTATCAGTCCCTGACTAATGCTGTGATTTAAATCCTTGGATCTTTGTTACTATACAAAAATTTGTTTGGAGCAGATGAATATATACATACCACAAGTAGTATTACTCTCATTTCGCCACTTGAGGGCAGTCCTTTCGTGTCCGCTAATAAAATACTAATAAGATTCAGCAGCAATTTCTTGCTTGCAGTTTAGGCTGTTCTAAGCCAAACTCTGTCGTTGATACACAGAAACAGAAAACAAACACAAGCGACCTCTTCTGAATGGCCAATCTGATCTGAAATTCATCTCGGTCAGCTTTTGGGAGAGAAAGCTAATAAACTGTGACAAAATCAGCAATCAAGTGGTAAGTGTTCAAAGGGAAATTCAAAAAGAACAGCTTAAAGGATGCTGAGAAAAATTAGATGTTTTCAATGAGCTAGGCCCGAAGGAATTGCCCTGAAATATGTAAGGTACTTGCTGAAGCAACCTCAGCATTGTAAAGTAGTTGTAGTTGAAAAAAAATAATAGAGGATGGGTGATGTCCCTAAAAAACAGGAGAAAAGTGGAAAACGTGTGGGAGATTTTGAAAGTAGGGCAGAATTAGAAGAAGCCAAAACATGAGTTATCCAGCTCACTTCAGAACTTTGAAATACTGAAATAATACAGAAATTTGTAAGTTCTTTAAAGGTACAAAGGAAATGAGTAAATGCCAACCTGGGACGCCAAGATAAAAACCTTGTCACACCATCTTAATTGTCATCTATGACAGAATACAGGGCTTGTGAAAAGCAGAAGTGAATGTCATATATCTTAGCTTCTGTCACATCTCAACAATAGCTCAGATAGCTTTAGTGAAAGAAAATTAGGAAATCATGGTTTAGCTAAAGCCATAGACTAGACAAAACATGCTTGAAAATGTGTACATAGAGAATAGCTATCAGACAATTTCTAATTTGAACATTAGAACAGATGGAGGCCTTATTAAATCTGAAGAGGGTATGAGGCTTAAGGTGAGGTGAAGGGTTGTATATCCCAGTCAGAAGTTCACTCAAAACCCATTACAGATGGGTTTTTTTTTTCCTTAATAAACTGTGTATTTTGGATCTACCATTGATTCTGCCACTCCATTCAACCAACAGTCCTACTCTGCTCTCATTCAAAAGTCCCCTCCAGCCACTGCCTCACAGAGTTAATTCAACCACATGACCTTCCTGAATTACTCTGCAAGGCCCACACTCTACAGTTCAAGCTTCTTTTTCAAATTCCATTTCTGCTTTACTATTGGACTCATTCATTCACAGGAAAAAACAAACAAACAAAAAAACCCTTCCTTTTCCCCTAGCCACTCCTGCTATCTCTGTATTACAATCCCTACAAATCTTGCATATCTTGATGATGAGCTGAATAAACACTATTTCCTATGAACCCATGTTACCTATTTTAAACTTTGGATACTTTTACGTTGAGACACTTATTTCAATTACAAAAGGGTTTTTTTCTGAATCTTATTTATTTGACATTTTCAGTAGAAAGATACATTAACGTACAACATATCCAAAGTAAGTCATTTTTTCAAGCAAACACAAGTTTTGCAGCAATTAAAGGACTACTCTCATTGTTCATACTTCTTCATGCCATGAGTGGGAAACACTTGTATGTTCTCTGGGATAAATGTAAACTCTGCATATACAATGAGGATAGTCCTTGGATTTAACCAATAGAAAAGCTACTGTAAAGGCCCTATCGACATTAGGCAAGAAGGCAGCAATAGGAGGTGAACAGATGATAGAGACCTCTTCATTTCAGTGACTACAACTGCCCTGAACTTTGATCCTATACTGTACCTTAAAAACATGTGAATTCAGTTCCACTAATGGAAACAACCTTGGAAAGATTATTTTGAATTAAGAATAGTCATAATTTTTACCAAAATACTAATATTGTATTCAAAAGAGAAGACAAATGTTTTTCTTCCTTTTGAAGTACCAGATTCTACAATATGAAGCATCAGAGAAGATGTTCAGGATTTTTACTTTTATAGTTCCTTAAATGACCTTCAGACAATCTATCTAAGAGATCTCCTTTCTCTTGAAAGAACAAAGGAAAGCTTGTGACAGTGTGAGCATCATAAGCCTCTGGAAGGCTGGGCAGCTCTTGAATGAAGGCAGCATCACATTAAGTGACACTGCAGATATCTACTGTTTAAAAGAATTCAGGGATCTGAAGTGCTGGTCAGGTTGATAAAGTTTTATATTGTATTTAGAGCTGCCACTTAAAATGAAGTAGGGTTCTTATTAAAATCCATATTGTATTTGCAATTGTAGACTGCCAAGGTTACTCAGAACATTGGAAGGGAGGGTGCGGAGAGGAATTTGTTTGCTTTTCTTGTTGTTATCCCACATCAAAATGAACTGCAAAATAATTTCAGGTAATCTAGCCACAAGACTGAGGGCTACATAGTTTTAACAGGACACTGGAAAGGCCAACCAACCCAGCAAACACTGGACATTATTTCCTTACCCTGGAAAGAATTTAGCACTGTGATTTTAAAGAATTATACTTTCTGAGCTGACCCAGTTGTACTGATTCATTGCTAAAAGAAGAGCTCAGTGGCTCAAGGTTTTTAAATATAGTTTGCAATCTTCCTTGAGATGAAGGAGAGTGACTGCTAAACTTAGGAACAGGTCTTCTGAAAGCCCTAAAAAGAGGTGGGAAAGCTTTTTGAATAGAGTCAGCCTGGCCGTATACCATCTAGAGAGAACTCTGGAGTTCTAGCTACATCTAGCTACAGCAATGATGTAGCTAATTCCTGTTGCAAGAAAAATGTCTTTAAAGGTGTTTATACAGTACTGACAATAATATAGTCTATACTGCATTATAAATAAGTACTCACTAACAGATTATTATTCTTAAAGACTCTAAATTACAAAACCACTTCACCCCAAAATATATTTTCCCATGTAACCTATGACTCTGATTCTCCAATACTTGCTCAAATAATCTATTAGTCAAATCTTTCCCAGGCAGAACTATGGTCCTTTATAACATGCTAAAACATGTCTAGGATTGGTTTCATCTACTGAGTGATGAGATTTAATACCATTTAGTTTATGAAATATTAAATGATATGCCTCTCAAAGCACTATATCTCATTAGTGCTAAACTTGAAAAAAAAAAAAAAATCCAAAGGAATAATTGGAATAGGTGTTCAAAGTTTTGAAGCTAATAATGTTTCCACAGTATTGACAAAGGGCTATTTTATCACCCTTGTAATTTTCATTATGATTTAATTTGCGGCCACTTTTGATGCAAATTATGGTGCTTTTTGAAATCTAAAAGGAACGTCATCAAATACTTAATCACAAGTTCTTACTGTATTTTGAATTATTGGCAGCATGTATATCCTTGTGTATCTATTCAGGAGAAACAGAGCTAGCTGTATGTTGTGTGATAGAAATGTATTACTGTTTTTAGTAAAACGGATATATTAGCATTAATAATTTGAAAACATTCTTCCTTCTCTATGATATTTCAAGAAATATTGTATAACTGCTATAGGTTATGAGCTAATGTAAGCCCATACTATCTCAGGATGGGATTCAATAATTCTGAAGTGGAGGCATGCACAAGCTAACATCAAGCAACTGTGGGCAAATTATACATTGCTCAAATAAAAGTGTAGTTTATGCTATCTGAATAACACCACATACTTCTTATAGAAAGTCAATCAAAACATAGATTTCAGAAAGAAAAAAAAATTTACATTACTAATAAGTCTAATAATTCAATAATTAAGAACTTAATACAAAATAATGAACAAAAGAAGAAATAAATTATTGCATTCATTATTCTGAGGTGGGAGGAAAATTATAGGTCATTATATACTGCAAGAGGCATCAATTCTTAGGTTTAAAATGTGCTTTAGTGAAAAACTAGTGGGTTTTGGATAAAAGCAGAACTCAATGAAAGAAAGCAAAAACCCCTTAGCCTCAAATTTATAAATCATTCTCTTTTACATTTCAATATACCAACACTAATCATATTTAAAAGTGCATTTGCCCTGCACTGTGGAATTCATGCTGTTTGGAACACACCATCTTGCCAAAGTATCTCTCGTTCCTTCTCCGTGGATTAAGGGAGGTGGTGAAGGAGGTGGTCAGAGGTAACCGCTGTGCTGTGGCAAGTGCTATCAGCAGTGGTAGAAAACAGGGTTTTCAGAGAGTAATCAGCAGCTGGATTTTCCATACCTGAAAATTAAACTACTGTCAAGTCTGCCAGTATCTCAGGCTTTATAATACTTCTTTTTATTTTCATCTTAACTCACATAAAACATTGAACAAAATACATATAAGCGACTTTGCCCTTGTGAAGAATGAGAATGGATACAGCCAGATACTATAGCCTTCACTTTTGCCACCAAAGGATAGGTCTTGCAGACTTGCCCCAACTTGAAATAGAAAAGGAAGGTCTTAGTCGTGAAAACTACCTCATTTTCCCTGTCCACCCAAGACCTTCACTGTTGCTAAATCAGAAATATCACATATTGCTACACAATGCCTAAAGCAACATCTTTCAGTTCTGAGTGCTGCTGCCAGCTGCTCATGAGCCAAGCTTCACTGTCTTTGATGCTTCAGATGCACAGCTGTACAATGGGCTCCACATAATTTTCTTTAGTCAGTCTTTGCCTGTCTTAATTTTACAGACTGGTAAACTCTTTGGGCAAGAAAATAGCCCGTTCAAGGTCAAGCTGGCTATTGAAAACTCAGCATCACCAAGGGACAGCTTTGATGCTGTTCTGCCACAGCCCACAGTGCCTGGCTGCTAGCATGCTCCCTGGCATGAATTTGGTTGGAATCAACCAGATTTTTCCCAGACAGTGCCCACACTTAGTTCAGGGGACAGTGTGAACCAAGCTAGCAGAGTGGTGTAAGAGATGAGAAGAAGAAATGGTTTGTCTCAAACATTCTTTTTGTAAAAAGACTTATTGTCTCAATGGATGAGCAGCCTTGTTGATGAAAGAGACAAGCTCACATCTTTCAGGTACCCAATAAGAGAAGCTGTGGGATGTCTCCAAGGACCCACAGCCCTACTCCCTGCTCTACTCCTTGCTGATAAGGAAGTCTGAGGGGCTCACAAAGTAACCAAATGACTGCTGCATGTGCAAAAACATGGTTACCACCCCCTGCAAATAAGGGAGACGCCCTGCCACTTCTAATGCAAAATAACATTACATCACCTGCAGCTTCATATGCTAATTGGAAAAAGTTAGGCACGTAGGGATGCTGAAGACGTATTCCTGGCAGGCACACACATATATACCTCTAGCAGCTATTCTAGCTACTAGAACGAACAGCATCCCTACAGGCTGGACCTGGGGACATGGAGCTGCAGCAGCCTCCCCTCTCTTGAGCTGTTTGAGTTGGCATGATATATTTTCCTCTAACAGTTTTTGTACAGAAAATAGAGAAATAACTCTATCCCAGCTGAAACCAGGAGAATACCACATACACCACGTATACACATACACACACATACATATATACGTGGTCAGCCAGCCACACAGATCAGAGACACTCAAGAGTACCCACATGAACACAGAAGGCACCAACAGCTCTGGCTGAGCAAGATGGGGGTAAGGGAGGAAAGTTTGGTTGTATTTTCTATAATTTTCATAAGGTATATGTTTAAAAATACCTCATGCATCATGAAAAAGGAGAGATAAAACTGAAGTTTATTGGCAGATTAAGGATTATTAAACATGGTGCAAGATACATAACCAGTGACTTTAATTTACAAATACATACATCAATGAATTGCCTAGGAATAAATTGGTATCTTAAGGGCTTAGTCAGAGAAGAAGGTGGTTTAAAAAGAGACATCTCAGGATACATCTATCCAACCAGAGAGAAATCTTGTGATAAAAAAACTGCTAAGGCTTTTGCTTTGTTAGCAAGTTAATTTTAGTACAATAGTAAAATACGTAATATTTTACATCTTTTTGGTTTATTGTGCAAGCAAGTATCACTTCCTACAATAACTTAGCAAATTTTCTAAAGCAGTTAATATTATTAAGAACCAGCTATCCTGTCTCTATCCTGTCTTTATTTAGCTTTCCAAAGTGTGTCCCGTTAGTGAAACCAAAAAGAGGTTGCCATATTTTAATTCTATAAGTTGGGTTTCTCTGCCTCTTCCCACCACAGAACTTCTTCATCATTATTTTCCCTTATATTTTGGATATTATATTTATCCATGTAATTCATTTAAATGCTCCAATAATAGGTGTAACTAGCACAACAACAGGTGTAATTTCACCACAGTAAATTAAAAATGTATCTCTGCTGTTTTGGTTTTTGTTTTGTTTTGTTTTTTTCTTTTACTGCACACATTATATTTTTCTGAGGCAAATGTGATTTTTCTAGCAACATGGGCCTATTAATTAAATATAGGGTTTTTTAAAGCTAGTTTTCCAATTTCCTTTTGATGCACTGGTGCTATTCCTCCCAAGGTCTTTTCTGAGATGGAAGATTCTCTTTTGGCTATGACATATACATTCTGTTGACTCTTGCAGTTGGTGCAATCCTTTGTAGTTATGCTACCATGTTACAGACATCAACGTCGGCTGATCTTATGCTAATTGGTGTGATTTTGGCAACACATCTTTCATGGACTCCAAATTTGAGCTTTGCTTTCCCTTTTTGTTTCAGATTCTCTTTTCTGTTTTGGGATTGGTTTTTTTCCTTCTTTTTCTTTTTTGTACTCACTCATACTTGTGCTATCCAAGAACTTAACTTTCTTCAGTAAGTTTTCATGTGGGTTGACAAATTTCCTTTGCTTGGCAAATTTTAATTACTTCAACAAAAATTAGTTCTTTGTGTTTGAGATCTGAAACAAGTCACAACCTGATCTTTTATAAAACCCCCAGCATTCTTGCCTCATTAGGTCAGCTGTATCCTCTTTTTCAATCTTGCTTTTATGCAGACTTTAAAAAGGTTCACTTTTAGGTATAAAGAAAAAACAAAACAAGTGCATATAAACTGTTTTGCCATGTTCATATACGGCATTCATAGAAGAGTCAACAGCTCAAAGTACAGCAGCTTGAAGTAGAAAAATGTCACAAATATCACTGCTGTATCTCCCGACTTTTCTTTGCTGCTTCCTGCTCATTGCGCTTTTTTACAGCGTGAGTTGGCGTGACGGCTGCGCCCACGCTCTGTGGGTGAACACCACGGTGGTGCAGCCTCACTGACAAGGGGGCCTGACTGAAACCAGCCCTGCCACGCAAACCTGAGAACTGTGCTGGGCTGCATCTTCCCAGGGACTGAGGAGTCTGGGCCATGTCTTACCAGGAGCTAACAGAACCAGCCTGACATGGGATTAGACAAAACTAAAACTGCTACACCTGCACTCCTGCACACACACCAAAGCAGGGGGTTTGCTATCAGTCAATCACCTTACGGCATAACAATCTGCAGCCCCTGCGAGTCCACTGAGCTCTCTTGTAGGGCTGCAGGCTGCATGGCAGCCATCTCCTCCTTGAGCAGGGCTGCCCCTCAGGGTTAATCCTCGAGGCTGAGACCCCTTACCCAGCACCTGATATCTATAATGAGGTAAGTGACATTTTATGGTAGGCCCAAAAATATATTGCATGCTAGTGACATTTACATATATCCAGCTATAGTTTAACTATTAGAAGTGTAGTAAGTAGTAAAGTGTTTGACTGCTGTCTAAATTGTTGTCTAAATCATAATCTAATCCTCACCTAAATTATAATTTGAATAATCATTTTCAAATCATTGTTAAATCAGTTTAATTAACATTCAATTATTGCTTAACCACCATTTTATTACCATTTGATTTTCATTCAGTCATCAGTTAATTACCATTTGATCATCATTCGATCATTAATAAAACCCTTCTAGTTAACCCCATAACAATGACTTCTCTTAATAATTCACCTGCGACAGACATTTTTTTAACAGACTGATAATTAGGCTTTCCTTACTTTACTAGGTGTCCCAGGGGAAAAAAAAATTCTTTAGCCAAAATATGAATTTATAATGCATGTTGCTATCAGACAGCATTTAAAGCACCACATTTTAAACCCCTCAGTTGTTCTAGAACAGGTAGCTGTTGTATGTGATTATTCAAATGTATATTATGTAAAAGAATATCATGGAAGAATTAAGGCTAAGGTTTAATTACAAAGGTTACTGAAAATCATCCAGTTAAAATTCAGAAATAGAGCTGGTGCACTTAATCACAAATGCTAAGTTCATCATTTATTCAGCATTCTTTGTCTCTAACAATGCCGTGGAAAAACAATAGCATGGTTTTTTTCCTCTTAGAATGGACTGGGCAGCTCTATTTCTTTCCTCCCTTGTTTGATTTACAATATACGTATTGTCTGAACACTTTGCATGAATATTTTCACAGTGGATCCCTTGTCTGTCTTGAACTTGGTAGATCCAGTGCTTTATTATTCTAAAGGTTTTACTTGAATCAGAATCTTTAGCATATACTTTATTGCTAAGATATGTCTGTAAGCCTCAGGAGAAGGAGCAAAATAATCATGCTAAAATAACTGCTGTCTGGTAGCAACATAAGATATCAGGCATCACTGAAATTATGCTTATGTGATATGATACATCATAAATTAATGTAAAACAACCTTAGAAATACTTTACTATGTGTTACTGGTATTATCAAAATAATCATAGAATCATAGGATGGTTTGGGTTGGAAGGGACCTTCAAAGGTCATCTAGTCCAACCCCTCTGCAGTGAGCAGGGACATCTTTACTAGAGCAGGTTGCTCAGGGCCCCATCAAGCCTCACCTCCAATACCTGCAGGAATGGGGCCTCCACTACCTCTCTGAGCAACCTGTTCCAACGATCCACCACCCTCATATTGAAAAACTTTTTCCTAATATCCAACCAAATCTAGACATTTCTAGTTTAAAACCGTTACCCCTCATCCTATTGCTACATGCCCTTGTGAACAGTTCCTCCCCAGCTTTCTAACAGGCACATTTCAGGTACTGGAAAGCTGCTATAAGGTCCTCCCAGAGCCTTCTGTTCACCAGGCTGAACAGCCCCAATTCTCTCAGCCTGTCCTCATAGGAGAGGTGCTCCAGCCCTTGGATCCTTTTTGCGGCCCTCTTGTGGACATGCTCCAACAGGTACACGTCCTTCTTGTGTTGGGGGCTCCAGAACTGGACGCAGTACTCCAGGTAGGGTCTCACCAGAGCAGAGTAGAGGGGCAGAATCACCTCTCGTGACCTGCTGGCCACACTTCTTTTGATGCAGCCCAGGATGCGGTTGGCCTTCTGGGTCGCAAGTGCACATTGGTGGCTCATGTCCAGCTTTTCATCCACCAGTACCCCCAAGTCATTTTCCTCAGGGCTGCTTTCCAGCACATCATCTCCTAGCTGTATCAGTATCAAGGATTGTCCCATCTCAGGTGCAGGACCCTCCACTTGACCTTGTTGAACATCATGAGGTTCACACAGGCCCACTTCTCCAGCCTGTCTAGGTTCCTCTGGATGGCATCCCATCCCTCTGGCACATTGACTGCACCACCCAGCTTGGTATCGTCAGCGAACATGCTGAAGGTGCACTCAATCCCACTGTCAATATCATTAACGAAGATATTAAACAGCACTGGTCCCAGTACGGACCCTTGAGGGAATATAAGCTAGGAATTGCGTATAAAATCAGGACAAACAACCCTCCCTCAAAGGACTATTTCTCTGAACAGTAAATAAACAGAGAAATGGAAAAAGACAAACCTGGCTATTCAGGAGAAATAGCACTGTCAGGGAATGTTTGCTACACAAATAAGGATTACAAATTATTCACATGTACATGCACATAAATATTGCTTAGTATTAATTCTATCAAGACTATTTTTTTACTTGCTCAGTTTTAGTTTCCTAAGTGGAAGATATTCTCTGGCAAAGGAAAGAGAGAACACCATAAAGCTCCGTAGTAGCTTGCAGGGAGAAACACCTTTTCTTCAAGGGGCAGAATTACTATGTGTAACTAGCTTAAGACATGCTGGTTCCAAGGCCTGTTTTTCATATGCAGGATTAGTACAGAGATCCTTCTACTGTAACCCTCTTATATAAATGTTTCCTTCCCTGAGGCTGTATTCAATTTAGAACTGAAATTATGTAGAGTCAATAGACGCCTGACAGGGACAGGCACACATGCATAAATTTTTGCCCTGCCATTATTTTATTTTGGGTGAAGCTTTGAGAAAACTTTCAGAAAAACTTTAAATTCACACCCAGCCATCATATCTATCGAGAATGGCAAGCTGAAGCAGACTTTTTCAGCAGATTCCAAACCTTTAGTGGCTGAATCCCTGTCAAAAAACACAGAAACAATGTGAATGCCAGTTAGCTCTTACGAAAATATTAATTCAGGCTTGTCTCTGCTTCCTGGGACAGCCTAAATATCTATGCCAATGCTGGAGTGATGCATTTGTTGAAAAAAATCTTTGAATTATGGAAGACAGCTCATTAGCAAAAACTAACATTTGGAGGGGTAAAGTGAGGACCTTCCTTCTGATTTGCTGTGTCTTGAAGTAACAGTCATATGTTTTATCAGAAGTTCATTACTCCAAATAAAATCAGACAATTATCTAATTCTTAATATTTACTAATTAAAATTAAAACTCTTCACACATAATTGGATGACATAAGCCAAGTAAAATGAAAGAACTTGCCACATATTTGAGTTTGGTGGTTTTTTTTCTTAAAATAAAGTTGGTTTAACCTATTCTGCTACTAAATCATAAACTGCAGGAAAGCATCTTGTTCATAGCAAAAGTCTCACCAATAGAGAAATTTGATGTGTGTTGAAAAAAAGTGATTACAGGAGACACAAAATTTAGGGTTTTAGTAGAAGATAATACAGTTCATAATTTTTCCTTCTTTTTGTGAATTGTTAGAAATTTGAGATGAGATTGGTTCAATACATTATAAATTTCCTCTATAAAAACCACCTCCCAAAGCTACCACCTCTCTCTCAGAACACTATTTGAACAGCTTTGTATGTCACAAGGAACAAGCATCCAACAATCTTTTGATAACTGCTCTCTATCTGGAAATGAAGATCAGTTCCACAATATTGTCTTTCATTGCTGCAAAAATAGCAGCTGTTGCAATATTCTAATTTAAACAGTAATGCACACAGAATTTAGGGTGAAGAAAAAAAAAATATCATCTTCTGATAAGCATTAGAGTGAGGAAAACCACCACACACACAACAGAAAACAGAGTGGTTAAGGCACTCAAAATTCTCAGTTCAATTTCCAGCTTTCTCACTGACTCTTTATTTGACCTTGCTGAAAATTCCATGTGCTCCAGTTCTCTATTTGCATAGCAGAAATTAAAGATTCCTTTTTCCTTTCTTCTAACCCTCTGTGCATTAGTGATTCAGACCACCGGGTAACCCAGGTGTACATATACACACACCATATATACGCTAATCACTTTGTATAGCTGTATGAAGTGAGTACTATGATATGCTTTTTAGTGATGCCAGTGCTGTCAGCACCAGTGAGCTGTTCTCCAGACTGTAAAACGGGATTACTTTAGGGCTTAAGTAAGCAGATACAAACTCCAGACTGAGTAGGGCTTAGGCAAAAGCCAAGGATATCTATGCTCAGTCAGGGTTTTTTCCTGAGTATTCCCAGGCTCTAATTTTACGTATATGATGAATACTAAGGATGGTCAAGACTTGAGCAAAATTTAAATATTGAGGGTCAAGGTAAGGCAGGATCTAGGTGACATGGATCTTGGCTCTATTACTATGTGGAGGCAGAACTGACAAGTTGGTTAAGGAGTTTGACGTGATCCACACGCCCAACCAGTCAAGTGCTTCTGCTCCTGATGTAGATGACCCAGAGGCTTTCCCAGCTCTGTCCTAAACTGGATGTCATAAGCCAGTCCTGCCCTTGTCGGGCCTTCCTCTCCGAGGCTTGCATGCTTAAGGATCCTAAACAACGAAGAAATGTAAAACATGCAGGACATTGTGGAGCCCAGAATTCTTTTGAGAACTCCTGATGCTACAAGTATTTAATCATTCTCACTACCAAAGATGATTATGTGCCTTTACTTTCCAGTGCATATTTTATTTCGCATCGTGAATATGTGGGGCTTTTTTATTGCAAACCAGAGAATGAAATTTATATCTTTGCTTCTATAGATTCAATAGAGACATTGCCTACTCTGAGTTTCAGACAGTATCTCAAAGTCTGCCCTACAGAGTTTTCTCGCAATGAAGATGGCAGCAATAATGACAAATCTCTTAGTCTATCAGTTTTGTCTCTTTTAAGATTAGAAGTACAACTAACCAGCTAGCTTAATGAAGACTGTTGTAGCTGCAAAATTAACAAAAGGACATTATCTGTGCAAAACATTCACAGGTGATGAGCATTAAACACTTAAAACTGTAAAAATGCTGCTGTTGCTGTTTGTAAACATTTTTTTTAATGCCTCACTTTCTGATAAATTTCTTTGTCATTTCATAATTAAGCGATGCAAAGCCCATACTACAAAGATTTGTTCCATTTTGGATGTAGTTCTAATAAAGAAAATGTTTTCTACAAAAATTACATGGAAGATTGTAACCCTCTTAAGAGACATTTGAAATAAAGTTAAGTGTAAAAATTGAGTTTATTCCCCATCTAAGACAACTTTCAGCTGAAAAGCCCTGCAATATAGTCACAATATATCTGCTAAGTCCTTGAAAACTCAGATTCTAGAGCAAGCTAAAATATTAATGGTCTTATCAATGTATGCAGTAGCTGGTTTAAGAAACCAAAGGAAAATAATTTTTAGGGGAAAAAAGTACCTAGGAAAGACCAAGCTTCTGCTCCGTCCTCCCACCACTCAAAATCTCAGACCCAGGAGTACTTCCTATTCCTCAATAGCTTTTAACCTGCTGACTGTGCAATCTCATCCTTCCTTCATTTTTGTGAAGCAGAGTTCTTGGTCTCTTCACGTTTCTTTTAGGGTAGCCTTTAGAGCAGCTTTCTTAACACCTGTCTTTAGCTTGTTAAAGTTATGTCCTTACTCTCTTTCTGTTGTCCTTCTATATCTTATTTCAGCCATGGCTCCATGGTCTCTCTTCAAAACATTATAAAATATGTTGGTTTTTTGTTTTGGTTTGGTTTTTTTCCTCCTGTTTAGCCATGCAGTCAAAAATCTCATTTAAGTTTTTATGAATTACTACAATGTCCTTTTTTGGTTTTGACACACGCCCTACTTGCACAAAGTCAGAACAACTTTCTATTCCGTTACTTTGATTGCAGTATAAATTTCTGTGCATTCCTAACACCTTTCCGTACATCAAGCTGCTTTACCCACTTTTTGAATGATCTTCATCAAGTACTGTTTCTTAATCAACGTCATGAGGTCTTCCTGCTTGGCCCATATTGCTGAATACTTGTTATATTTTCAGTACAAGCACATTTGTGGTTTCACATACAAAGCTTCTAGACCTGAGATGAAACATCTTCACAAGACATCTCATTACTATCCCTATTCTCTTTCTTTTTACAATGGCTTTTAAAAATGAGCTATCCTACTGCTGTGTTATGATTCTTGCCTATTGGGGAAGAACAGGACTAAATTACCCTACTATTCAGTGTCTTGATCCTTTGAATGTGAGCTACACAGGAAAACACCTTGTTTTGTGCTGTGTCTAGCCTAATCAGACCCTGATCTAGGATCAAAGCTTTTTTGTGCTATGGTAATTCAAATCACATTTTTTTTATTGACATTTCTAGTAAAATTCCAATTTCAAAAAGGAGATAGTTTGGATTGTATGTACTGATTATATTCTGTTTAAAGAATGATGAAAAGAGTAGCTGCTTAGGAAACTGAAGTGACTAAAACCGTAACTTTGGGCATCAGCTTCAGAGGTTTGAGTTAGCAAAACTAGAAGTAAGATATATTTGGCCGACAAATATTGTTACAAGTCTTTGCTGTTCAGATGCTTATCCACTTAATTATTCTTTTATTGCCTTGAGATAGCTAGCATACACTGCCCAAAGGCTCTTTTGAGATGGAGCACACTCTGCTGCTCCACTGTCATGTAATTTGATCCTACCTCTGGAAGATACTGTCTCTGTGGATATTCAAGACTCATTTTATATAATTGTATCTGTCTGAGTGTTCATATCTCTACAAGCAAAATGAAATTCCACACATACCTCTACAAGTATTCCACACATCATAAAATGTCACTGTTCAACCTATTGTACAATTTTACTCCCCTCTTTATCACAACAATATCTAAGCTCATTCAAACAGCAACTAAATCTCTCAGAAATTCTTCCGTGGTAATCCTTCCTTTTTTGACTCGAGAAAACATGTTTGCTGAAGGATTTTATGAAAGTTGTACCTTGCACTCAGGTCTTGCTGAAACTCATACTATTTTTTCCACTCTACTTTTTCTTCCCATCCTACACAACAAATAACCCATTAACCTATTGTTGAGAAAGTCCTCTCCAAAAGATTATTGTTTCTTCTGTTTCCTGACTGACAGATTTTGCTCTAGGAACATAAACAGATTTGAAGAAATCCACAGCCACAACAGAAGATTGACCTGAAAGTGGGATTCCCACAGAGGCATTGAGCTCATGAGTGGTCAGGCACAAGGAGCAGTTACAGAATTTTGCAATATACAAAGAAAAAATGAAACAGCAAAATGAAACAAAAAAAATTGAAAGTCAATTACTTTTTACAAAACCATGTTTTGGAGGAAAAGATTCACCAGCATAGATACAGAATCACTAAAGTACTTGGTTTGGGAAATAATTATTTTTAAGCAGAAAGCCCCAGGACTCCAACTGCATTAATCAAAACCACTGACCAGGTTTGGGCACAGCACTTATCAGTAATGAATTTGCTTCTTTTATTTGGATGGGGGAAAAAAAAATCATTAAATATACAAACCTGTACAACAAATAAAAGATTTCTCAGGAAAAGGCAGATGTCTTAACCAATACAAAAATATTCCTAAGGATGGCTACCAATCAACTCAAACTCCAAATGTCCAGTGTTGTCCTGACTGCACTGAGGTCAATAAGAGTTACACTTGCACAGCAAAAGGCAGGAGCAAGGACCTAAACCAAAGTTTCAATACACAGTACCCAAAGCAACAACTGAGAACTGCAAATGCCTTGAAAACCAGGAGAACTGCATATGTTTAAATACCACCTACATTTAAAAAACTACAAGAAACCTACAAGCTTCTGTTATTTAGAAAACTAAGATTAGCCACCATCCAAAATTTTTTTTTTATAAATTCTGAACTGAAAATTTTTGCCAAGAATACTGAACAGAAAAAAAAATACAGAAAGGGAAACAGGAAGTAAAGCCAATATACAGAATAAAAGGAGGCATTCTTCAGTTTTAGAAATTGCTTTAGACAAAGTTTTAGAGGTGCTGGCATGTTACTGAGAAATCTGCCTAAAACCTGACTCACGGGTTGTGCTAGATTTGGGATTAGGAAAAGATGTATTTTCTTCGGGTTGTCTTGTTTCTTGGCTGGTTTTAACTGTTTTGGCAGTGAATGATAACATAAAGCATACAGGATCACTGTGGCACATTTTTGCTGTCAAATTCCCTGCATCTGCAAAGGCATGAGATTTTGGCAGCTCTCATGGTCTTTGCTTCTCTCTTCCCTCTTATGCACTGCAACATTTGGTAGTAACTTTTAATTTTTTTTTTCTGAAATGACAGATCTTACCTGTGTTGCAAGATACTCTCTGCTGCACTGCAAAATAAACAGTGGAGAGGACATCTTTTGGACAAATCTCTTTTTAAAGGATTGTGCATAGCAATAAGCACATGGACTCACTCCAGTCGTAAATGGATTCCTCCACTAAAACAAACAGGTGCAAGGGAAGAAATTTGAAAGCAAATCAGGATTAAAACTCCACAAAATTTTAAAGCTGTACTAATGACAGTCAAAGAAATACAGGCTGTACATTAAATACTAAATATAATTTCAGGTTGAACTTCTGGAAGTATTAGTAAGACAGAAAGGCATCAAACTAAAACTGAAATGTGGACACTGCACACAGATACACACTGAGAATAGCCTAGCTGTTCTAGGAGTTACCACTTTGGAGTGGACTTTTTTACTCTCGATTATAACATTACCAATTTTAACCATTTTACCTATAAGTTTCAGAACTGTGTAAACTTCAAAATGTACTTTCATGTCATAAGAATTTTTTTTTTTTTTTTTTTTTTCAAAAATTGTCATGGTAACTCCAACCAGATAGAAATAAATCTGATGCATTCTCTTTAGTCCACATGTTTTAGATGAGGAACTGAATTAACCAGTCAGATTCAAATATATCCAAGTCCTTAAGAGTCTGAAAACTACATATCCTCAGAGAGAAATGGAGAGTTTTAGTAACAACCATTTCTAAAGTACCACTCTCACAAAGCATAACCCAGAGCAGAGTCAGTAGGACTTTTCATTAACTACTTACACGGTACCAGATCTGGAAACCTGAAGTTTTCACATCTTTTGATCTCTGCCAGCCAGCTCTGTCTATCTGGCACCAGACTGCATGGAAGAGGAAGATGCAAAGTTCAAACACAAAGGAGACATGAGCAAGGAAAGGGTTCTGGTAAGAGGAGTACACCAGCTCAGGATTTTCAGAAAGAGATTAAGGGATAGGGTGAGAAGCCGAAATGATGCTTGGCAGTTGTGAAGAGATGAAGAGGAAGTGAGACTGAACTACAGAGACTCTATTTTCTTTGTTCCACCATATATTATTAGAAAGTGGAAAATACCACGATCTGGAGAGAAGCTTTATTGAATATTAGCAGAAAGAATGAAGAACAAGTTACATCAATAAAGGGGAAGGAAGGTGTGGTGGGTTGACCCTGGCTGGGTGCC